>NC_072412.2:80013865-80318240 GCF_028858775.2 Pan troglodytes | reverse complement strand
CATTCACAGCATGAGCCTACCTGGCTATCGGGTTTGTGAATGGTCCTCTGTGGAGAGCAGTCTCTGCTAGATCTTAACACAAAATATAAGCATCCCCACACTTTGGGTCCATTCTCATTGTCCACCCACATGCTTTTTTCTAAGACTTCCTTATTTCCAGTCTTTCAATATTGCTTCCTCCTGTCCCTGGATCAACTGGCTAAGCCATTCTTTCCTGTGCAGGAGACTTTGTGCATCTGTACCTCAAATCATATCTACTTCCATACAAGCTTGCAGCTCTGCCCACTAGGAGAATTTCCCTTCACTACTATCTTTCAGGGTCACCTCTGAGTTGGATTATAATGTTACAACAGGACCAAGATATCAGGAATAACTCATCTGTGAATCAGACTGATGGTTTCCTTCTCTATTCGATATTCAGAAGGACTCCCACCAAGAAGCCACAGGTGCAAGTTGAGAGAGAATCATCAGTAGGAGAGTATAGCTGCTATAGGAATCTGGGCCATGCCACATGCTTGCAAAACGTACTTATGCCCCCCAGACCTGTTCAGTCTCATTTCTAAATGAATCATCTCCACCGTAGTATAATTGATTGCTACTGGAGTAGGCCAAACTTATGAGTTGTTGGACCTGATAACATCCAGCTCATGATGTTGCCTCTGATCTCACAGTCACTTAGTTTCTCATGGTGAGACACTCAGTCTTACTAATCCCAGGGGCCTGCCAAGAACTACTTCTCAACACATGAGCAGTTCTCTGCAGCAGAAAGCATGCCCTGCCTCAGAACCTAGGGATCTGTACTAAACTCTGTACAACTGGGGCCTACCAAATGTGCGCACAGAATGTTTTTTCTCACTATAAAGTCCTCTAGCACCATAGACCTTCTGAGTCACATGGCATGAGGCTAGAGCTGATTATTACAGCAATTGCTGGGATAAAAGTGAGCCAAGACAATGTAAGGTAATGCACAGAATGTGTTCAACACAGGCAGAAAAATAAGTAAAAACTGGGATCTCAGAAAGAGACACAAGACTTTGCAGGAAGAAGTGGCCGACAGTGACAAATGTTGCTTTAAATTAAAATGCTTATTTTACATAAAATAAGGACAGTGAAAGGGTATGTTATGTTTAACAGCAAATAAGTCTTAAGTGACCTTGAGTGGAAACAAGTCAAGTTTGTGATGCAGGCAAAATGTAGGTTGGTAAGAGCTGAATTGAGCAGAGCTCAGCAGCAAGCCCTGGCAGATTCCAGGAACACCATGTTATTGATTCTCTCAGCACTCTGGAATAACCAGAGGGTCCTGGGGCAGCTGGATCCTCTGGAACCATCCCCATAGCTGCTGATAGGCTTGGCCATTTATCATCTTCTCTGTGTGCCATGACATGAAAAAAAAGTGAAACACTGGGAAGTAGAAAGCAAATAAAGTGGCTACGGGAAAATCTTTTTAAAAGATTAGTAGAGATGGACGGAGGGAAAACAGCTGTAGCCAGAACAAACTCAGGATTTAAAGGGGTTTGCTTGAATATTTAGTATAAACATATTTATTAGTATGTCCATGTGCTTACAAGAGAGAAAAAAATAAGAAAAGAAAAAAAAAAAAGAAAAACAACCATTAGGAAAAAAGAGGTAGAAGACCCAGGAACAAGTCAGACATGAGGGAAGTTCATTGGGAATCCATCCAGTACACTTGGTAGATAGATTATCCTCATATACAATGAAAGATTCTTTTTACAAAGTGAAAGTGTTCCAAGTAAGATTTCAGAACACACTTTTTGAATCTGAATTGCATTCTTATGTAGCATCCAAACAAGGTGAAAACCTTCAAGGTTCTTAAGTGTGACTTGAGTGGGTTAAACAAGATGTTCTCAGTTCCTAAACTGTTCCCTGGATATTAATTAGAAGTTCATGGAAATAGAATATAAGGTGCACCATTTTGCTGGATAAAACTTAAAAGAGTTAATACAAACTCCAACAATATCTAGGGAAGACAACGGCCTAAAAACTAGCAGCAATATGTTGAAGAGGTAAAGTCATGGTAACCCCATATAAGATCTTGGTAAATCTAGAAAAACTGGCGTAACTAACCTCAGCTGATATTCTACAGTGATGGAAAGATTATTATCTGAAAATGTATTTGCTATTTCTACTATCACATCAGTTTTATTTGGCTTGATTTTCTGAATTTATTGATATAATTGGGGCCTTATAGGCCAAAATGCTATTATATTAGATACCTGTTTTTCTTTCCATTTTATTGTAGCTATGTTTGCTTCTAAAGAAGTCATTGTTCAGAAGTTTTTTAAAAATCTGTTAATAGCTCTGTAAGTGTCTTTCAAAGTCCTTCTCTGCATAATTTTTGTAATGTTTGTAAAAATTAGTATCTACTTTTATTAGCCAGCATAGATTATATGTATATACCATATAATAATATCAGTGCCGATTTTATTAATATATAATATTAACTAATAATATTAATGTAATAATAGCCAGGATGGAATATATATATAATGTAGGTATGTGTATTTATATGTTAACCTATTATGCTATATATGCATGTATCATACATTGTTCCAAGCTTTTATTTTTGAACAGGCAGAGCTGACAAAAGTTCTAAAGATAGGACATTTTCACATTTGGCATTTTAGTCAGATTCTGCTTTCATTATCTCTGTTGACAGGTTCTGTTTTTAATCTTATTCTATCGATCCTATTTTTCTGTTTTGCACACTGACACTTTATTTGATTCAGGAAAATGCGTCTTTTTCTGTTTGTTTGTATTTCTTGGTATTAGTATCTGTATGCTGTGCAGAGCTCATTTGAGAATTCCTCACTCCTTGCTAGATTGGATGCACAAGTCTCTATCCCACGAGCAGCTCAACTAGAATCAGTTTACCATAATATAATAAATACAATGTACTAGTGAATATGTAAAACATCATAAGCAAAATGACAGTCATGGTGAAATCTGACTATAAGAAACAATTTACAAAATAAAACGAAGAAAAATTAGGTTAATTTTGAAACTGATCATCATTAGAGGAAGACAGTTACAATGGAGAGTGGCGGCAGAATGAGAGGGGAATTGGCAGGAAATAGCCACAGATTAGCAGGGAACACATTAGCTGGAATTGTAGAATACTACAACTGAAAGAAACTTAGAGATTATTTGGTCTGCTCCCTTCAATGCACAGAAGATGAAAGAAGTGAAGAGAGAGGTTTGCTGTGTTATTTCTAATATCAATCAAAGAACCTGATTTCAACGTGATAGTCTCTCGGTATCAGTGGGGGAATATGTTCCAAGACCGCCAGTGAATGCCTGAAACAGTGGATAACCAAACCCTGTATCTATTATGTTTTTTCCTTAGACATACCCATGATAAAATTATTTTATAAATTAGGCACAAAAAGAGATTAACAACAATAGCTAATGATAAAAAAAGATTATAACAATATGCTGTAATAAAAGTGATGTGAATGTGGTCTCTCTCAAAATATATGTTTGTATATAACTTTTTCAGGTGATAACTGTTATTATTTTCTCACTCTAGAGAAAATATACTCATGTATATTTGTGCATAATTAATTATAATGAAATAAATTAATATATTCATACTGATAAGCCTTTTTTGAACAGAAATATAACCTTACATTCACATATTGTGAATGAAGGATAACTATATCAAATTAAAAAAACTATTTTTGGTGTAAAGTGTTAACCATGTTGTGTTAGGGCCAAATTTTTAAAATTATATTAATGACTAGACTCTCTATGACACGACTCCTGATAATTTACTGATCATAAATGTAAAATATTAGTCTTTAAATTGCATTCATCATTTTAAATTGTGCCAGCCAAGGTCTGTGTGCTATTAAATCCATAACATTTAAAAATATTCCCTCATTAGTGACACTGCGGTAGTTATTGCTTTCATTCATGATCTTGGTTTATATTAATAAATGTTATATAAAGTTCAATATCTGTTGCTGCTCATTATTTTTAGTCATGTAGAGGCGAACAACATAATTTGTTGAAATATGAAGACTAGAGCTTAAATAACAAAAAGCTGTGCCTTAAGACTTGAAAATAAGGAGAACTCTTACAATAACCTTACATAAGATCCACATTGATTTAAGTATACATACATACATATGCTTTACATTCTTATTATTAGCTATAAAGGGGAGTGGTAAGAACATTATTTCTTACAGTTATATTACATAGGCCTTGCCACCCTAAAAGTCCAAGCATCACTGCCTAATGATGGGAAGAATATCCTTTTGAGATAAATTTTCTTCTGCAACTTTCCCTTGTTTTCTGTATTGCTAGTATAGTAATTATTACTAAACCTTTAAGTTGAAAATATTTCATGGTTTAATTCTATTAAGTGTTCCATTGCAAAAAGTAATCATATTTTTAGTTTCTTCAAGAACAAGAAACCAGTCTAATACTTCCTTTTCTCTATACCCAATAAATATCCCTATATGAAATTGACATATATGTTGAAATGTTGTTATTACTATTATTGTGTTTTAATGGAATCACTCTTTTTCATTTAAAAATCATGACTTTTTCATAGTTATATAAGGTTACAATATTTTCATTTTAAAATATATTCAGATATTTATAAATTATATTTTGCATACTATGATTTCTCCTTTATTTGTTGATAATATTTTTCAAACTGCAAAAATAATTATAAAAGTTGACTAAAACAAAAGTTGGCAACTGCATTTATATGAAGACACTTCCAATTATGTGGAAATATTATGGCCTGGCTACACGGTTTACAGAGGCATTCTTACATCTACCTGCGTTTACAGTTCTCACCATGAACGATAATCAAATTAGAGAGAGTAGTGCCACTATCTATGTTCACTGCCATAGGAGTAAAAGAATCAAACTGAAAGATGCTCATTGAAGAGAACATTCTTGGCCGGGAGCAGTGGCTCACGCCTGTAATTTCAGCACTTTGGGAGGCCAACGCGGGTGGATCAGGAGTTCGACACTAGCCTGGCCAACTTCGCAAAACACCTAGCCAAACCCCATCTCTACTAAAAATACAAAAAGTAGCTGGGTATGGTGGCATGCGCCTGTAGTCCCAGCTACTCGGGAGACTGAGGCAGGAGAATCGCTTGAACCTGGGAGGCGGAGGTTGCAGTCAGCCAAGATCACACCAATGTGAGACAATCCAGCCTGGGCGACAATGTGAGACTCCATCTCAAAAAAAAAAAAAAAAAAAGGCTGGGAGGTGGCTTTTCTTTTCTTTTGTAGGTGTGACTCAATATCAGGACTTTCATGCTTATAAAATAAATACCAGCTCTGGAGTAGTGGCCAGAGTCGTCTAAGCCTTTTTCATGTAGTTTAAAATTGCTTCCTCCATAAATATATCAATTACTGATTTTTTTTTTTAGTTTTTTCATAGTTTCTATCATATCAATTTTTGGTGTTATATGAAGATAAAAGTTAATGCTACTCACAGCATTTTAAGCCTGTGAGAAGGAGAATATGTTTATCAGAAAAATGCTTTCATTCGGTTCTTAAATTAAGTTCTGAAAACAATTGAAGACATCTCTCCAATCTGGAAGGGGAAATATAAATAGTCAGAGAGGATTCTGTCTCAGCTGAGACCTGTGATGGGAGATTTATGTCCTCCTTTAGACACTCAATAAACAATATGATAAATTAGGAATCAAACTTCTAAGACAGTATGAAAGGAGTTGGTCTTTCTGATGGTGAAACAGACCTTTCATTAAATCTGTGTGGGGCAGCCTTTGCAATAAACACCATTGATAATTTTAAATTAAATATAGTAAGGAGATATTATAGCCTTATTTTTGATGTCTGTACATCTGAGTACAGACTAGTGCTTCTAGATAAATATCTGGAACTGATCATGAATTACAGATCATGTGTATTCAGTGTTTGTTGCTTTGCATATAAGCAGTGCATTTTATTTTATTTTATTTTATTTTATTTTATTTTATTTTTTGAGACAGAATTTCACTCTTATTGCCTAGGCTGGAGTGCAATGGCACAATCTCAGCTCACTGCAACCTCTGCTTCCTGGGTTCAAGCGATTCTCCTGCCTCAGCCTCCCGAGTAGCTGGGACTACAGGCGTGCACCACCATGCCCTGCTAATTTTTGTATTTTTAGTGGAGACGGAGTTTCACCATGTTGGCCAGGCTGGTCTCAAACTCCTGACCTCAAGTGATCCACCTGCCTCGGCCTCCCAAAGTGCTGGGATTATAGGCGTGAGCCACTGTGCCCGACCAAGCAGTGCATTTGATCCCTGTATTTACAAAACCTGATTGCAGTATGTTGCATATTTGTGTCTCAGCTCCATTTCTTTTCATTACAATATAATCATTAAGTTATATCTTGTATACTACCTGAAGAAAGCGTAAAAGAAAATAATCATTTCTTTAATTCGTGCTTATGAACATAAATTCATAAAGTTCAAAGAGAAGACTATAAAAATTAAGTGACAAGTAACAGCAGGACTACTCATCCAATTGAAAAGCTTTGGGTTTTTTTCTTTGTTTTATTTCTGTTTATTTTCTTATGAGACATGTTTATATTTTCACTTAGCATATAAGAAGTGTTTAGTCCAAGTAATATATTTGCAAGTCAGTAAAATTTTTCCTACAAAAAAAGCCATTGGGTTCATGATTACATTTTAGCCTATAACTGTCAATCATTAAAATTCATGTTATTACAGTTATTTCTAAATTCCCAAAAAGATCCCTTTGTGTGCAATGGCCTGGAGAAGTATGTAATGTAATATATAATTATGGTCCTTCTGAAAGCTCTAATTACAGGATGAATGTAAATATCTTCTCTACCATGACTAGAATAGCCACATGATTTCCCCCTATGTCACAGCTAATCAGGGACACCTACGTCTGGCTTTTAGCAACAGATCCCACGTAAATTAACTGAATTAAATGCCTTGACATAGATTCATGCATATGCTTGATGTGACAACCCAATTATATATTTTCAGTTTCTTATCTATACTTCTCAAAAACTAATTTCCCAAACAAAATTGAAGTAGTATACAATAAAAAAAAAAAGCAGAATCCTTAGAATAAGGATCAAAACATAACAGTTAAGCAATGAAGGAAGAAACATGTTTGAAAATCTAGGCTAAGATAACTACTCTATGTAATCATTAAAGTCACTTCCAAAGCAAAAGGAAACTAACAAAGAAAGCAGACTGACTGATCAGGAGAAGCCGCTTTTTCTCAAAATTATACTGCCCACGGCAAAGTCTATTCCCACACTGTTTTCTGCATTAGAACTGATGGATATGTTTGCAGGACTTCTAATTCCTATAGGATTTGATAAGTTCCAATTACGTGAACATTCTTTCTTTTCTGAAATAGCTATTAGTTCCAGGTAAATATGTACAACAGCTCTTGGCGGGATGTTGTCAATCAAAGAATAGCTGTTTTGTTAATAAAAGGGAATAAGATTTACCTTCAGAATCACAGTCCTCGTGGACAGCCTAGAAATTGTGATTTTTAAATTTATAGTTTGGTTTCTACAATACCAACTTCATATTGCTATCATTTAAAATTTGGAAAAAGGGAAAAGGGTACTTTGCTACAAGATTCAATCTTATGTTCCCTACACATGAAGCTACTATGTGGTCCATATCAGACAGATTTCAACACAAGACACATGAGTGGATTAATTGGAGGCATTTGTGAACCAACTACTATGGAATAGGAATACGTAAGATATTCCAATTTGGGGTTTATAAGCTTTTTCTGTAGAGACAAATAACAAATATTTTCAGCTCCGTGGGCTGCTCAACTCTTCTGTTTTAGCACAAAAGTAGTCATAAACAATATGTAAATAAAAATAAAAATTGGCATCGCTGTGTTCAAATAAAACTTTATTTAAAAAACAGGCAGTGTCTAGGCCTGCCTCTTGTAGTGTGCCATCCCCTGATCTAGGGAAATAGAACAGATAGTTACCTACAAAGTGCTGTAAACAAAAGTTGATTTTCCTGTCATGGACTTACTTTCAAGATGTGTTAACCACCTTGTGCTCCATTGGAGTGTACTATAATTTCATACTGGGTTGGGAGGGCTGTCAAGAGAAGTACAATTGAAGAGTTCTTCAAGCAGAATTTCTCCAAATCCTTGCCAACATTTTTTCTGATATAATTATAGGAATACAATCTTCAATGAGATATTTTTTACCTTCTATAAACTTTCGAGAAATAAACATATTTCTGATGTTTTCTCATACAACCTCTTTGTTCTCATAATTACTCAACTAATCTAATATAACTAAGCACCAACTATGAGTCAAGCATTATGCCAATTTTTAAAAAATCATGTGATGAGTTTTTAGTATCACCATGGCATTAATACATATAAAAATATTCCAAGAGAATACAGTAAAGAAAATGAAACAAAGATGTAAATCACTACATTTCAACAAACATTCAACTTACGCCAAGCACTACATGAGTTTTTATAGGAGACTTTACTAGTCAGGGTTCTCCAAAGAAACAGAGCAAACAGGATATATGTGTGTATCTATATGCACACAGACACACACACACACTCCAATAGATATACACACACACATACATATATACCAATAAATTTATTATGAGTTGACTCACATGATTATGGAGGCTGAGATGTCCCACAGTCCAGCCAGAAATCCAGGAAAGCTGGTGGCTTCATTCAGTCTGAATCTAAAGGTCTGACAGCCAGGGGATCTGAGGTGTAAATCCTAGTCTGGGCTATGTCCCATCTCTCAGTTTGAGAGATGTCCCAGCTCAAGAAGCAATGAAGCAGGGAAAGAAAAGGAGGTGGTGTGGTCAAATTTCTTCTTCTTTCACCTTTTTAATTCAAGTCACCATTGGATTAATTGATACCCCAAAACATTGGCAAGGGCAATCTACTTCACTGAGTCCACTAATTCAGAAACACTCTCACAGACACCCAGAAATGTTTAATCTGGGCAACCCTTGGCCCAGTCAGGTTGACACATACAATTAACCATCACACAGACTTTTTCAAAGTAAGACCAACATATTGTATTTATTTTCCACAAGCCTATACTTTCTTTGTTGAAACAAAGCAAACATACAAAAGAAGATGAATATAACCCTGTATTTAATCACTGATACATTGCATCTTGTATATATGCTTTAATTAAGAAAGGAGAGTTATCAGTATGGTCTGGATAAATAAAATAGGGAGGACTTAATAAAATTGAGATAAAATTGAACTTGGAAACATTGTTAGAATACAAATATGAAAGACGTACAGGTCCTTAAAAGAATAAAGATGGCTTTGAACTTAGGAAATTGGGATCTGTGTCCTAAAAAAGAGAGTGATGAAACAAGTTGATACTTGTTTACTTATCAACTTAGCTTGTCATCTCCAAGCTGAAAAACTTAGCTTGTCATCTCCAAGCTAAAAAACAATTAAATGATAAAAACACATATGTATGTATTAAGTTCTTAGCATAAAACAGAGCTTAATAAATCTGAACTGTTAATATTATCATTTAATATAATTTCCTCAATTCACAGATATGAACACCAACTCCCTGAATGGTGTAGTGATTTACCCCATACAAGATCATCGCTTCCAAGGCAGGTCTCTTTCTACTAATCCATGATTAACAGAGATAAGCCTAGACTACTCTGAATGTCTTTCCTGGAGTTCTACAATCTTGTAGCCTAGGCTTAATGGACTATATAGTGGCCTTGCATAATAACGGCTTAAAAATAGAGGTAGAATTTAAGTGGAGAAAGAAAAGATAACAATCTGGCTTCTACTTGGGCCAAATCCTAACCCCAAATCCCTGTCCCCAAAGAAGATACTAGTATGTTTCTATTTCAGATATACAGCAGCTTGGGGTTGAATTCCACCTCTACCATTTAGAGGCTATGAGATCTCTAATTTACTGAACCTCTCTGTCTCAATTTCTTCATCTTTAAAATAGAACATACCTTATATGGATGTGAGGATTAAATTATTTAAAATATAAAGAGATTAAAACAGAGTCTGGCTCAATAAATGATAGCTATGATTGTTTGCCTTTATTGAGCCCAATGTCTATCTTACATTTTGCTCATTAGCTACAGTATTAAATGGCTTTAATGACCTTGAATCATACTTAACTCAGCATCATAGTTTCTCAGGGACTTAGAAATGCTATAGAAGGAATTCAGTGGAATATGTTAGATAAGATATATTTGTTTTTCTCTGCTACATCCTGAAATTCCACTATTATAAAATTAAAAGAATAAAGATTTAAAGATATAAAATTTTTATAACAGGAGCAGTGATAAAAGGAGAAGAGATGAAAATGGAAGAGAAGAGTTAACACATTTTGAAAGATGAGAGCAAATAGTTAAATGGCAACTATTATCAGAGCAGCAATATTGAAGCGTAACTTCCTACAGTGAAAGCCAATTTTCATCCCAGGATCCTAGAAACAAGCAGAAATTGGAAGCACCTGTTGGGTAGGATTGAAAACAGGATGATTTTCTGAAAGTTTATCTAAGGAACAGCTAAAACCCCTATGCAGCTGGGCAACCCCAAAACTCCTGCTGCCACGTAAGATTTGAGGAATTCTCACAGAGGGCTCCAGGCACACACATCAGGGTCTAAAAATAAGACATCATGAAACTCACGGCTTTCATCAGCTGACTAAACAAATTCGCTTTTTATGCATAAAGTTGATTGAAGGATTTGAAGTCCATCATAATCCAATGCTCAGAATGAGAGCTTCTATAAATATATGTCCATTTTAAGTTGCATTCAATTAAAAGTTTTGGTCAGTGAAAGTCTTTCAAAATTTATTCACACTCTTCACCATCTTCGATTCCAGTTAGTAGTTTATATGAGCAACTGTTACAGTAATTGGTAAGCAAATAGGCATCCTCAGAGAAGCATGGGACAATTCTTGAGTAGCATAGATTTCTGTTCTTCTTGTCTGATACCTATATGTCTGTAGCCTAAATAAGTTTGCTGTGCAAATATGGCAAGAATATAAGTGGCTGTTTTGAGTGTTATTTCTCAGAGGGAGCCTAAGGCAACCTCAAAGATTATCCCTCAACACTAGAGATATCTGCTTTCTAGAAGACAGAAGAAGTTAGTTGAAAGAGGGTTGGAAGAGGTAGTAGTGATATGCTGGTCACTACTACCAGGTAAAAGGAGTTCAGACATCCCATAAAGAATGAAAGTCCACCATATCCTACATCGGCAGATGGGTAAACCCTACCTGAGGTGCACAAGAATCAGGGAGTAAGAGTTACAGCTCGGCCCACTCTGACAACCAAGCACTAAAAGCTCCCTCCCCACTAATGCCATGGCACCATGTGAGCCTTCAGGGACTAAGATGGCTCCCAGGGTGTATTAGTCCATTTTTATGCTGCTGATAAAGACATACCTGAGACTGGGCAATTTATAAGAAAAAAAGGTTTAATGGACTCAGTTCCACATGGCTGGGGAGGCCTCACAATCATGGTGGAAGGTGAAATGCATATGTTATATGTCAGCAGAATAATGTCTCAGAATGAGAGCCAAATGAAAGCAGATCAGATCTCATGAGACTTGTTCACTAACATGAGAACAGTATGGGGGAAACTGCTCCCATGATTCAATTACCCGCCACCGGGTCCCTCTCATAACACGTGGGAATTATGGGAGTTACAATTCAAGACAAGATTTGGGTGGGGACACAGCCAAACCATATCACGGGGTCTGGCATAAGCAGGGAGAAAGATGAATTAACTGAATATTAAACATGAAATGACTGGAAAAAAACTGGAATGTATTAGCCAGAGTAAGGTTTCAGAAAAAAATGGAAGTTTGAGACATCTATTAAGTATGGAAAAGTAATTTTTTTTGTTTTTATTTTTTACAAAAATGGTGTTTTTTGACTGAAAAATGTATACCCACCAGCCTGGTACTCTTTCTTTACTCAACTTTTACTGGAACCCATTTCACCAATATGCAACATAGATCATTTTCCCTTTCTACATTTTTCCTTTCAGTGACATAATCTTTCTCATGCCATTAATTCCACCTTTATGAAGATGAATTCAGACTGTCTCCACTTTTAGTGTCCTTCTTTCCCCTGAATTCCAAATCCAGTTTCAAGCAGTTTGTCTATATGTGCACCTCAAGCTCCCTCATAAGATGCAAAAGTTATTCTCCTATTTTGGTTCTTTAAGCCCGGCCATGTTCACCCTGGCCAGTTGGGAGTCAGTGGCAACAGTCCCAGAACCGCTGCCCTCCTGTTCTTGGCTCATGCATACTTGCTCTTTCTCCTGGGACCTAGATTTCTGACTTCATACTCTGAATTTGGCACTTTCATCTGGCACCTTAGCACTCTGCACTTCAATTTTGTACCCAGACTTTCTGCGTAATCCCCTAGTTTTTTTACAATGTCATTGCCTCAAATGTCAATCTTCCTTTCCCACTCCAGTCCCAAGTGCCAGCCCAGAGGTGGCAAATTCTGACAATCATAGCCCCTATGCGTGCAATTCTCTTAAGTCCTCATCTTGGAATTCTCTTCAGAAACTTCCTCCTCAGAAACATCTGGGTCTCCTTACTCTCTCCCTCCCAGTCTTCATGCTCATTTGGTGGCTGTATTAGTCCATTCTCATGTTGCTAATAAAGATGTACCCGAGACTAGGTAATTCATAAAGGAAAGAGATTTAATTGACTCACAGTTCCACATCATTGGGGAGGACTCAGGAAACTTACAGTCATGGTGGAAGGAGAAGCAAACATGTCCTTCTTCACATGGCAGCAGGCAAGAGAACATGTGCAGGGTAACAGATTACCTGATGGTTATAAAACCATCAGATCTCATGAGACTTATTCACTATCATGAGAACAGCATAGGAAACCTGCCCCCATGACTTAAGTACCTCCCACCAGGTCTCTCCCACGACACATAGGGATTATGGGAGCTAAAATTCAAGGTGGGATTTGGGTGGGGACACAGCCAAACCATATCTGTGGCTAAGTGCTCTTAATTCTGTCCTCACAGTGTCTTTCATATTGATTTCCTCCTTTGAATTCTCATTGCTGTCACCTTAAGGCTGTCACTTAGAAAACTGAAATGGCATCCTAACTGGTCGCTCTACTTCCAAGTCTCTATTACTAAACTATAAGATTTATTGTTGTTAGAATAACCCTTCTAAAACATCTTTATTTATTCTTAATCTTATTACATAAAAGATTTATGTGGAAAATCAAAACAAAAGAACATTACTCCTTCCCACCCGTTTTCCTTCCATTGCCCACAGTACACAATTCAAACACTACTGTTTTATAGTTATACCCTCTCCATAACTCCATAAATTCAATTTTTTGGCCTACCGTACCTCTTTCCTTATACAACCCAACATGTACTGTTATGTTTCTAAGCATTTTCCCCCACTTTTCCATCTGTGAAGAAGCCTGTTCCTCCCAGGTCTGCCTGTCAAAATTTTGCCACCCTTCAAAGTCAAACACAAGTGTCCCTTTCTTAAAGTTATTACCTAGGATGTTCCTCTCATCCACCCCAGACTTTGTGTATATCTCTCCTGAGCACGGATCTCACTTCAGAGGCAGGGAACTTATTCATGTACATCTTCATCACTAGATTATTGCCATCTTTAATGATGACTCCCATGTTTCCCCCATGGCATTTAAGACTGAGCCTTGCACGTAACAGGTGCTCAATATATGTAAGTTGAATTGAACGTACTAGAATTTCAGAAAAAAATATACCTGTAGAAATCTCTATCTCTGGTTAAATATAACTGTTCACCCTCTCTATTCTTCCCCTTCCATTCTGCCTCCACAACTGCATAAGGCTAGAGAAAAAGATACAAATACTGTTGAAATTCTTACCTTGGAGGCATATCTCAAATGGTCCCTACAGCTCTCAACCAGCCAAAATGAGCTACATATCATTAACATAGAGGCCAAGGAAATAGTATCCGATTTTCAAAGATACTATTTAGAACTTACAGGGACAAGATATTAACTTAGTCTAATGATTTACTTATAAAGAAGGAGTTTACTTACAGCCATTATGTTTAGGATGACTCCGTCTCGCCCTAATATTCATTCCAGAAACAACTCAAGCGAATTAGCAAACTGGAAATGACCCATACATCACATATAAGACCATGACTTTAATTAAACCTGGTAAAAATCATGATTTTATCTGAATTGATTTTGGTGCAAAAACTTTAATAGGGTGGATAAATATTTAAAATAAATCCTTTGCTTACAATAGTTTTAACTTAGAAGTTGAGAAATCCCCACATTTATTTTTGTCAAGTGGTTGGGAATATATATAACTTTTAGAACTCTGGATAGTTATTCCAGAAGAAGAGTTTAAATGGACGTACGTAGTTTCTAGAACTAAAAAAAAATTACAGACAGATTATTTTTTATGTTTTCATTTTGAAAGTATGGTTAACTTCAGTTACTCATTAAATATCCACAGTGTATTTATGAGATAACTCCAGCGAGCCAGAACCTAAGTGAATGTTCTACATTCACTACAGTTTACTCAGACTTCACCAACCTTTAAATAAGTGCCTCAAGCACCTAACATGCTTAACGCATTTTTCATACATTGCTTAAGGAAGATATTACTGAAGTGGATTGTTTTTATTTCCCACATATTGACAATAGAATGAAGTATATCAAGTCAGAGAATAATAGAAGGGATATTTACAACTAAATCCTAGAGAGTTTGTTCAAACCAAAGATGGACTATAGAAGTTAAAGTCTCTTGTATTACTACAGGGTTTTTGTGACACCTCCTTCACACAAGCCTTTCTGATGTACCAGTAGACCCTGTTTCTACTAATAAATTTGCTGTGACCCCTCTCTCCTTATCCTCATATCAAGTAAAATCATTAGTTTCCCCACCTTTGCACAGGATTAGTCTCTTAACCATTTGTTCCATGAAATCCAGCAAAGATTCAGTTAGTTGTGATGAGGTGAGAACCTGTGGTGACCACTGTTCACTGTGCAGGTGGAGGATTAGAAAAAGAAAGGAAAAGCTGTGGCTGCAGTGGGAAATAGAGGCTCTGATTTCCTGGTAATTATTGTGGAAACCTCTTGCATGGTTGTCCATATTCTGGTTGGGCTTAATTTTTTAAAACAAAGCAAAACAACAAAACAACTTAAATGCTATGTATAACATACTCTTCATGCAAATGTACTATATATGGGAAGAGAATGATGGACCAGTCAAAATCCCATCCCCAGGAAACTTGATTCTAGTGAAGGAGATAAATTTGCACAAAAAGGACTATAAAATGAGGCAAAATGGTAAATTCTATAAGATTAGTGTAAAAATGCTATGGGAAGGAAGAACAGTATTTGTGTGTTTTTTTGCAGGGCTAAGATTTGGGTTTTTTGTTTGTTTGTTTGTTTTTTGAGACGGAGTCTCGCTCTGTCGCCCAGGCTGGAGTGCAGTGGCGCGATCTAGGCTCACTGCAAGCTCCGCCTCCCGGGTTCACTCCATTCTCCTGCCTCAGCGTCCGGAGTAGCTGGGACTACGGGCGCCCATCACCACGCCCGGCTAATTTTTTGTATTTTTGGTAGAGACGGGGTTTCACCCTGTTAGCCAGGATGGTCTCGATCTCCTGACCTCGTGATGCGCCCGCCTCGGCCTCCCAAAGTGTTGGGATTACAGGCGTAAGCCACCGCGCCCGGCCGATTTGGGGTGGTTTTAATGAGAAGTTGGCTTTAAACTGGGCCCCAAATAATTGTTAAGACCTCAAGAAGTGGAGGATGGTGTTGGGAGTGGAAATTCAAAAGCAGTTTCGAGGCAAGGGGGCCACAGTGGGAGAAACAAATCAAAGCAGAGTGTAGAGATTTTAAACCATGATCTCTCTTCAAGTAAGAGAGAAAGGACAGATGAGTTCTATAGGTCATTTCCATCTATTTTCTGGAAGAAATTGAACTTGTTAACCTATAACTATATAAGATATTATTCTTCTAATATGAATATGAAGTATATGTTGATATGCTCCCATGCATTATGTAGAAATTTAGACTGAATTAATAGTTATCAATTTATAAGGTATTGAAGACATTTTCCTTTTTTCAAATGAAAATGAAGTTTTTAATAAGTACTGACTGGTGCCAGGCATAGTGGCTCAAGCCAGGCCTGTAATCCCAGCACTTTGGGAGGCTGAGGTGGGAGAATCACTTGAGGTCAGTAGTTCAAGACCAGCCTGGTCAATGTGGCGAAACACCTTCTAGACTAAAAATACAAAACTAAACT
This sequence comes from Pan troglodytes, assembly GCF_028858775.2. Classification (NCBI taxonomy): domain Eukaryota; kingdom Metazoa; phylum Chordata; class Mammalia; order Primates; family Hominidae; genus Pan; species Pan troglodytes. Next base: position 80,301,949 of record NC_072412.2, on the reverse strand, counting down.
GGGTGTGGTGTTGTGCACCTGTAGTCCCAGCTACTCGGGAGGCTGAGGCAGGAGAATTGCTTGGACCCTGGAAGTGGAGGTTGCAGTGAGCTGAGATAGCACCACTACACTCCAGCCTGGGCAACAGAGCGAGACTCTGTCTCAGAAAAAAACAAAACAAAACAAAACAAAAAACAGTACAGAATGGGTAACACATTTGGTACTGATAAGAACCTTAACAGTATCCCTGGTCTACCTGGAGTCTGAGCCTACCTAGACCGTCTCTGTTTCTGGTGGGCAGTAGTCCTCAGTGGATGCAGAGTATAAAACAATGTTGCAGTCACTGAGCATCTGGACTGAGAAACGTTTGATGAGAGGCTCATAAGCCAAAACATATGTACTTTACAGCTGTGAGTATGTTGGATCAGTCTGACTCCTAGTTTTCTGATTTGTATGTAAGATAAGAATTTTCTTAATGTAAGCTCGTGCATTCATTACTATAAACATATAGTAGTATATTGGTACTATAAGTTATCCTAGATATGTAGCATCATCTTTTATATATTTGGAAAATGTATAAGCTCAGAAAAATGCTGGGTTGGGAAATTATTTGAATTCATTTTAGATTTCTCAGAATATAATCATGTCAAACCTAAATATAACCACATATAGGACAAGTTTTACAATTTCTGTGTATGCCAAGTCCTTTAAAATACTTTTTTTGAATGAATTTGTGTATTTCAAGGTTTTCAGAAAAGTATATGAATAGTAAAGTAAAACAGCAAAACGCGTGAATATAATTACTATTTCTTTAAAAAAAAAGCTAACATGGAACATTGGAGTATTTCCATAAATATCTGAACCCCTCAAATATACATAGAAATAATAAAAAATATGCCAGCCTGGATTAATGCAGACATTCCTGAATATAACTTGCAAATAACATGCTATGGCAGATCTTCTATATGGCGATTCTTTGAAAGGTATTATGGTACAACCGCTCCTCCAATAAAGTGGGGAGGAAGATTAGGAATTAGTCAACCTGGCTTTTTGCCAGTTAATGGGGCAGGTTTCTGAAACCCTCTGCTATGGTCTGAATGTCCCTTCCCAAAATTCACATGTTGAAACTTAATCACCAATGTGATAATATTAAGAGGTGGGACCTTTCAATAGATGATTAAGTCCTGAGGGCATGAATGGGATCAGTGACCTTATAAAAGAGGTACAAGGGAGCTGTTTGCCCTTCCCCCAACGTGAGAGCACAGCATTTGCCTTTTCTGCAGTGTGAGTGAGGACACGGCAAGAAGTACCATCTATGACGCAGAAAGTGAGCCTTCCCTAGACATGGAATTGGTTGACACCTGGATCTTGAACTTCCTAGGCTTCAGAACTGTTAGAAATAAATTTCTATTATTTATAAATTACTCAATCTTTTTGTTATAGCTCTTTTGTTATAGCAGACCTCTCCAAATCAGTTTATTCTTGCACAGAGCTAAGTAACAATTTAGTGACATAAAATAGATACTGTGTTAATTTAATGCTTGGTACATACTAGGATTCATAAAATATGAGTTTCTTTCCTTTCTTTTGTAACACAGCTGCAAATAGAAATGGTTGAGCTTGTCCTAAAGGCTCTTTATTTTATAACAGTGGACAAGGAGTTAGCTAGTTAGGTACACATTTACACCTCATTAACAAGAAGGAGAATTGCTTGCAGGCCAACTTCTTAAACCCCAACAACGTAATCTTTAGCTCACCTTTCAAGGAGCCTTAGGTTTAAATATAAACGTCTTCTGTTCATCCATGAACCTACCTACTTGCTGACTCAATTACTTGCTTTATGAACAGATATAGAATATATGTATATTAGTCTTTCATATCCACCTTCTCTCAATGAAACCAAAAGTGTTTCTATTACCATTGGCAGGACATAAGCAGCCCACCTTGTTTGGAATTTACCTTTAATTTTTACTTGGCATCTTTGAATTATAAATGGTAAAAAATTAGAACTGATTGTAGACAACAGAAATCCTAGGTAGGTTATTTCTTGCATTATTATTATTATTATTAACAGAGGTCTCAGCAACATCTGTTTTATCTTATTGAAATTCATAAAGCTAAACACAGCTGCTATTCCGTAGGAAAGTGGGAATAAGGGGCAGAGGAAGTGAGAAAGAAATTTTTTCCAAAGGAGGTGGCTTGGAGAAAGTAGAAAAATACGCTGTTGGTTTTTTTTTTTTACTGTTGCCTAACTTGGGTGTCCTAGGATTTTCTTGAACTTCCTGAGAACTGTTGTGTAACAGACAGATGTAATAAGTATATATTCAAAACACCATTCAGAAAAAAATACATTTGAGGCATCTTGTAAACCAGAAAAAAATGGGACTAAAGTCTATTTCATCTATTTCTGTTTCTCACAAAAATATTTATGTCTTTGTGTAATAATTTACAGTTTCTCTTTTCCCCTAAAAGCATAAGAATTGGTCACATAGCACACTATTTTCTCAATAACTGTGCATTCACAAGCAGCATATGAAATGGTAATCAATGGCTATGGGCCAGGAGATGGCCAATGATATCATGAGAGATAACTGAGAAGCCATTTTTAGCCACTGAATCTGTGTTTCTTACACTTTCCTATCCTGTTTTTCCCACTCAGTAGCACACCTTGATCTGTATTAAGAAGCTCAAGCACATTAAAAGCCATTTTCTTTAATGAGCAAGTGTTTTGAAATAATCTGCAAAAGTGGACTAACATCTAATATTCAAATTTGTAAAATGTGACCACTGGATATTACCAGAGTCACCATCTTTCTCCCCACATTTCTTCCCTCAGTTGATTTTTAGAAAGGCAAAGGCAAGGCAAGTTCTTGCTTTGTCTTTTATATTACAGCACAAATGAATGAGAAGCCAACGTCATTCATCTCCATACCCCGTTAACAACTTAGTATATTGGCAACTGTAACAATAAACTCAACAGCAGCATTTGCCATGTTTTTATCTGAAATCTTCATGCAAATAAAAAAGATGAGATGATCTATAATATATTTAGGAAATGTTTCAAAAAGTGAATAAAATCTTGCTCAAGAGAAGGCTCTATTCTATACAACTTAGAATCCACAGCAGTTGGAGCTGAAGTTAAAATTATTCAAATGATGATTTAGCACTAAATTTCAGAGACTTGAATGATCTTGATAGTAGGTGAAAATCAGCACCATGACATAAATTGTTTACTCAAAGTGTCAAGATTTTCTTCTATTTCCCTCTCTTTCATTGTAAACTTGTCCTCTCTGTGTGAGTGCTAACACATGAGATGCTAAGAAACAAAGTGATCAGAAATTTGTATGGTTTAAGCAATCTTGTTCATATTTTTAAGTGAGGAAAACTATTCGGAACCACACTAATGGGCTGAAAAGGCAATGTAAATGGGAGATCAATTGAAGCAAAGCTTTCCACCTGTATTGCTAAGGGTTCTTCTTAACTTGATGACATATTTCTTTTGACACCCTTGGACACACCTGCCATTACATTCCCATTTTCCTAATCTCACTAGGATCATTAGGGGATTCTCTGAATGATCAGACAGGCAATTATTGTAGTGTATTCTCAACACTAGCTGGTCAACGTGGCATCAACAGCCTGTGCACTTAATTCAAATAGCACCATTGCCAGAAAAGGGTTTAATGCTTGCAGAGGGTGAGAATATGCAGGAGAAATGAAGTTCAAATGCTTTGCAAGAGCCACCCCCACCCCTTTGCTAATTTCCATGGAAGGGTTGGCTGTGCTGAATATTTAGGAAAACAATATTAATGCCGCTGCTTCAGAGGATCCATGGGGAAATCTGATAAATATCTGATTAAATTAGTCTCCAACATAATTACATTAAAGTCAAATTTGTTTAACTTTTTTTATGCTTGGTTATCTCCGCACAGCCAAAAAGATGTTAATTGGCAACCTAGCTTCTAATGTATTTATACCACTGGTGGTTTATTAAGTCCAAGTTTTATAATGCAAATGAAAAGAGATTGAAGTCATTTTTTTATAGCTAACAATTAAACTTTGAGGTTTTGGTTTTAAAAGGAGCCTGTGAAGTCTTTAGTTTACACTGGTATTTTTACTATAAATCTTTTAAAGAATATCAATTTAAAAGAGATATTACGTGTTCATAGAAGTATTCTTTATACTTCTAGACATTAGAAAATAGAGCTAAGGAAAATTGAAACCATGAAAGAGACCTTACCCTACTGACTCTGCAAGTGTGGCATTAGAATTGAGAAGGTGCCATAGGGAAAGTTCTTACCATGTAAACTACCTTCTCCAACTCTTTCATTGATTATATCTCTTAAGCATGCCCACAAAGAACTTATAATTCAACAGAAAGTACAAGAAATGAAAAATAATACAAAAACAGTGTTTTAAAAATAGAAACTCAATTCATTAAATTACTGTGTTACTCTGTTTGCATTGCTGTAAATGAATACATGAGGCTGGATACTTTACAAAGGATTATCAAGATGCATAGCGCCTGCATCTGCTTGATTTTTGCCAGGCCTCAGGAAGTTTTTACTCACGGCAGAAGGCAAAGGGGAGCAGGCACTTCACATAGTGAAAGAGGGAGCAAGAGAGAGAAAGAGATGTGCCAGGCTCCTTTTTAAATAATCAGATCTTAGGTGAACTCATTACTATGGGGAGGGCATCAAGCCATTCATGAGGGATCTGCCCCCATAACCCAAACACCTCCCACCAGGCCTCACCTCCAACACTGGGAATTGCATCTCTAAATGAGATTTGGAGGGTACAAACATCCAAACTGTATCAATTACTGTATATGCAAAGAATATAATTGATATCTATACTCCTGTCTAAGTTTTGCTGAGAGAATCCTGGTGGATTTTCTTTTCCCCTAGTAGATTTTTATATGCCAATGAAACGGGATGTTCAAATTGGAGTTATCCTATCCTAGCCTTTGTGTCAGATGAAGCCCTAAAATTAAGATAATTGGTGTTTGTTAACTGCTCACACATTTTTAAGAGTGGTGCATAAACATATATGCACAATTTGCTAAGGGGTGACACGAAATCCAGTCTGGTATATCATAGACCATTGTTACTTCCAGGATATAAATGGGGACATAACTGGTGGAGGTGTGGTGGTCAAGAGGATTTCTTTACAGAGACTATTGCCAGAGCATTGTATTATCTCTTTCACCTACACACTGGGTGATAGTGACACCAGTCTAAAAGAAGCCAACTGGAGGAGCCTGGGGCTCCACAGCTTAGAGACAGTGCTGCGCTCAGAGTAGCCTACACCTCCCACAGTGTGGCCAAAGCAAGAAAGCTTATATTTCCTGTGGGCCAGATCTCAACCGACTAGAAAGGTGGGGAACTTGGCTCATTTCAGAGGGACTTTGACCATGAGGACTGCTTCAAAGAATGATGCAGACTTCGCAGGGATGGATTGAAGGAATCCAGAACCATATGGAGAGTTGTAGGCAGTCAGCATAGGAGACATCAACCTATCACAAAGCGGCGGGGGAAGATTCCCACTAGGGATTACTGAAGAGCCCTCAGATTGCCCTGTACCCAGCCAGACAAGGGAACGATTGAGCATCTGACACTCCTAGAAGGCATGAGTGTCAGATTCCAACTGGAAATTCAAGAGCTTTCTGAACCTTATCTCTCCTCCCTCTCCACCTCTCCAACAGAGGAGGGGCAAAAGGTTGCACAGTGAGAAGAGCTGCCTGAGGAAATCACAAAGAAGGGTAGTGTAAACCCTTTCCCCACCGGAGTGTTCCCATTCTGAGCCAAGTTTAGCTTGGGGGAAAAGGGAAGCTTTAATCTGGTTGAGAACAATTTTGTTGGGAGATTGGGCTAACAGAAATAAAATAAAATGTAAGGTACCTAGAAAAGCTTTAGGACTAGCCTAGGATTTCATCCAAGACCAGGCAAGAAAGAGACTGCAAAGCAGGGAGAAATTAGCTATCCTGAAAAAGAAAACTATTTGAGTGCAAGTTATACGTTCTGTTATACAAGATTGGAGAGGCACATCCAAGGACAGCTGAATGACTCTATCCATCAGTGAGAGAGTAATTTGAGGTTTATAAAGGGAAACTTGAGAGAGGGAGAGGGAATGAGAACTTGTCAGGGAAAAAGGTACAAAAGCAAAACTGTCGTTGACAGGGCTGCTAAGAAGTACCTTGACAGAACAGAAATGTCTAATAAGAATTTTCTTTTTGTTTTCTGGAAGGCATATCATATTAGCCTCTTTTTCTATTACAAAATCTTTCATAAACTAATGTGTGTGAGTGGAATTGTGTAGCAGAACATAAAGAGATGAAGTGGCTGACCTCTGGGTCACTGTGGGCCATGACAGCACAAAGGCAGACGGGACCAGGAGAAGGTAAGTCATCAATATCAGGACAGAGGTGCCTAAGAAAGCATCCTGAAGAAGGTGGTCTTTTAGCAGATTCTCCAACAAATAGGGAGATTCTCTTGTGGATTCCACAATTAACCTTTTTATCTAACCAGGCTTCATTTATCTTTGTATGTTCAATATTTTCCATCATCGCACATTTTATTGTGATGTGATGATGATTATGGTGCTGATGGTGGTAATGGCAGTGGTGGTGATGATGATGATGAGATTGGTGATGAAGACAACCCCTACCACTTTTATGGATGTATAATAGTTGTACATATTTTGGGGGTACATGTGCTATTTTGATACCTGTATACAATGTGCAGGGGTCAAATCAGGGTAACTGGGATATCCATCACCTCAAATATTTATCTTTTTTGTGTTGGGAACATTGCGATTCTTCTCTTCTAGCTATTTTGAAATATACAATAAATTATTGTTAAGCATAATTTCCATGTTGTACTATTGAATACTAAAACTTATTCCTTCTATCTAATTGTATTTTTGTACCCCTTAATCAACTTCTACCATTTTAGAATGCTTAATGTACTGTTTTTCATGAGTTTTTAAACTTATTTCTTGCAATAAACATGAAATGAGAAAATTGAATCTCAGAGGGATTTGATGAATTTTTTTATGCTATCAAGATATGAAATGGTAGATACAGAATTTGAACTTTTTTCTAAAATACAGTAAAAATTTTGTTTGGAATTTTTTACCTCAATGTTCTTTGTAATGGTACTTCTTACGAATGCAATATATGCCAAATCTCTTATTTCTTTTCTTTTCCCTACTCTGGATTTAATGTACTCATCTTTTTTCTAATTTCTTAAGGTAGAAGCCTAGATTATTGATCTTAGATTTTTTCTAATATAAATATTCATTACTATATATTTCCCTCTAAGTACTGTTTTTGCTGCATCTCACACATACTAATGGGCTATACTTTATGGCCCAGTATTTGGTCTGTTTTGGTCACTGTTTCTTGTGAGCTTGAAAAAAATGTGAATTCTACTATAGTTGAATGTCAGTTAGATCCAGCTGATAGATGGTGCTGTTTGGTTCATTACATCCTTATGATTTTCTGCTTGCTAGATCTGTCAATTACCTAAAGACAGTATTAAATTCTCCAACTGTACCAACTATTATAGTTAATTCAATTATTTCTTCTTGCACTTTTATCAGATTTTGTCTCACGTTTTTTTAAACTCTGTTTTTAGGTACATATGCATTAAGGATTGTCATGTCTTCTTGGAGAATTGACCCCTTTATCATTATGCAATGCCCCTCTTTATCCCTGATTATTTCCCTTGCCCTGAAGTCAGCCTTGTCTGTAATTAATACTGTTACTTCAGCTTTCTTTTGATGGGTATTAGCATAATATATCTTTCTCCATCCCTTTATTTTTAATCTATTTGTGGCTTTATACTTAAAGTGGGTTTCTCATAGAAAGAATATAGTTAGGTCTTGTTTTTTTTATTACCTACTCTGACAGTCTCTGTCTTTAATAGGTATAAGGATTAGACCATTGATATTTAAAGTGATTATGAATATATTTGTATTAACATCTATAATATTTGTTACTGTTTTCTATTAATTCCCCCTTACCTCTCTCTCTCTCTCTCTCTCTCTCTCTCTCTCTGCCCCACTTTCTTTCCCTCTCCGGTTTCAACTGAGCATGTTATATAATTCCATCTTCTTATCCTTTTAGCATATCAATTATACTTCTTTTTTATGCTTTAGTGGTACCCCTTGTGTTTGCAATATATATTTATGACTATATCCAAGTCTTCTTTCAAATAACATTGACATACTTCATAGGTAGTACCAGTAGTCATAACAGAGTATTTTGAATTCCTTTCTGCTGTCGCTTAAACATTAATGTCATTCATTTCACTTATATAAGCAATAATCACTGAATACATTGTTGCTATTATTCTTTTGAACAAACTGTTATCAGTTAAATAAAATAACAATAAGAAAATAAAAGATTTTATTTTACCTTCATTTATTCCTTACCTAATTCCTTCCTTTATGTAGATCTGAGTATCTGACCTACATCAATTTTCTTCTTTCTCAAAAATTGAACATTTCTTGCCAGGCATGCCTACTGGTGTCAAATTCCCTCAATTTTTGTTTGTCTGAGAAAGTCTTTATTTCCCTTTCTCTTTTGAAGGACAGTTTTGCTGGATACATAATTCTAGGTTGGTGGGGTTTTTCTTTGCAAACTTTAAATATGTCACTCCACTCTCTTCATCCTTGCGTGGTTTCTGAGAAGTCCAATGTAATTCCTATCCTGTTCCTCTATAGGCAAATGTTTTTTCCTCCGACTTCTTTCAAGGTTTTCTTTGTCTTTGATTTTCTGCAGTTTGTTCATGATATGCCTTGGTGTCACTTTTTTGGTATTTATTCTGCTTGGTGGTCCCTGCACTTTCTGAATCTGATTAATTTTGGAAAATTCTCAGCCATTATTATTTTAAATATTTTTGTTTTGTTTTTTTTCTTTCTTCTCCTTCTGATATTTTCATTATGCATATGTTGCACTTTTTTTTTTTTTTTTTTTTGAGACAGATTCTCACTCTATCACCCAGGCTGGAGTGCAGTGGCATAATCTTGGCTCACTGCAACCTCCGCCTCCCGGGTCCAAGTGATTCTTCTACCTCAGTCTCGGAGTAACTGGGATCACAGGCATCCGCCACCATGCCCAACTAATTTTTTGTATTTTTAGTAGAGATGGGGTTTCACCATGTTGGCCAGGCTGGTCTCGAACTCCTGACCTCGTGATTCACCCGCCTTGGCCTCCCAAAGTGCTGGGATTACAGGCGTGAGCCACTGCGCCCAGCCTGTTGTACCTTTTTTAAATGTCCCACCTTGGATACTCTGTTCCATCTTTTTCATTCTTTCTCCCATTTTGTATTTCAGTTTGAAAGTTTCTATTGACATATCTTCTCACTGATTCTTTCCTTGGCTATGTCCGATGTCCATGACCATGTCCACTGAGGTGTTCTCCGTTTCTGAGGTGTTCTGAGGGGTTTTTTTTTAAATTTCTAGAATTTCCTTTAATTATTTTTAGAGTTTCCATCTCTCTGCTTACATTACCCATCTCTTCTTACCTGTTGTCCACTTGTTCCATTAGAGTCCTTAGCTTATTAATCATAGTTATTTTTAATTTCTGGTCTGATCGTCCCAAAGTCTCTGCCATATCTGAATGTGGTTTGTTGTCTCTTCAGGCTGTATTTTTTGCCAGTTAGCATGCCTCATCATTTGCTATTGAACACGAAACACCCTCTTCCTTGGGACTGAGGTAGATAGGACTTTTGTATGAGATTTTATGTTTATCTGGCTGGGAGTGGGACTGTTTTTCCTGTTTCCTTTAGTTGCAATATCAGAGGCTGAAATTTTCTGTAATGTGCTTGTTTTCATCTCCACTGTTGTCTTTGAGTTTTACTAGATACTTTTTAAATAGACTCTGAGGCTTGCAGGTTTTCTAAGCTATGATCCCCTGTTATCATACGGGAGCTCTATTGATGTGGTAGTAAAGTGTGCAGGGCAGAGAGGCATTATCGGTTTTTTTAGTGAGGCTGAGTTGGTTTTTCCCTGTCCCTAGGTTGGTTAGATTTGGGTAAAACCCCAGTTAGTTAGGTGCTGATAGAGCAGTTTTCCCTAAGGTTCAGCCTTGGTTAAGGATAACAGGAAACTCTGGGCATATTTCAGAATGGTTACATTTCCCCTTCTCTTGCTGGAAGCAGGTGAGGAGTTTTCTCAGATTTTCACAGTAAGAACCTGGTAGGGCGTTTGGAGGAAGATAAAACTCTCAAAGTTGTGGGGGGCCCTAAGATTGGACCCCATGAACGTTTTTAACTTTCAGGCTAGTTCACACTGAGCCTCCAGCCTTTTATAAATGAGAGTTTAAAGTGTTCCTACTGATACTGGCTTCAGCTGTGGGCTTCCACGCCTGGGCCTCTGCTAAAGGTAAGCTGTGACTCTTACCTGCCTGTCTCTCCAGTTTTATGGCAGTGGTTTGCTCCATGTACCGAACTGTCTGATGGATCTTAGAAGGGCTGTTGATTTTCAGTTTTTTCAGCATTTTTCTTGTTATGAGGACAGGAGTGACAACTTCCAAGCTCTTTATATGTTGGTTTGGAATCCCTAAGACTCTATTCTTTTTTATTCTTCATTAATGAACTGAATTTCTACTCTGTGCCATGGACATTGATGGTTGCTGATACTACAAAGGCAAACAAGATATGATCACTACCTTCAATGGACATAAATTATTCACTTCTATATCTTTTCTTATTTTTACCATATTTATGTTTGCTTTGCTTCACTTCCTGCAAACATCTGAGAACCACATTTTGTGCTTCTTTTATATCATTTCTATTTAGCAATCAGACTTCCGCCCTCCACCTGGTACACATTCATTCATTCTCTCATTCTTATGTTGGATGAGTACTCTTCTCTCTTTACACTCTATATCTCAAAGGCTTCCTCTCATTAGTGCTTTACTTTAGTTGCTATTAGACACTGTGGCAACAAATGACAGGCTAGTAGTCTCAGAGATCAGAATAATAAGAGATGTATCGAGACATGGCCTCACTCCTCAGAGCTACAGCAGCAAGTAACTTATGAATACCAAGCAACTCATCAAATTGAAGGCACTGACAGCAATTTTGGAGGTAATCGGTAGTTCTCAACAGGTAAGAATCACCTCTTGCTTTTGAGTTGTTGCAAGCAGACAAGACTTGGGAAACCACATTTTTTTTTTTGGGGGGGGACAGAATCTCACTGTATTGCCAGGCTGGAGTGCAGTGGTGCAATCTCGGCTCACTGCAACCTCCACCTCCGAAGTTCAAACAATTCTCCTGCCTCAGCCTCCCAAGAGTAGCTGGGAATACAGGTGTACACCACCACACCCTGCTAATTTTTGTATTTTTAGTAGAGACGGGGTTTCACCATGTTGGCCAGGATGTTCTCAGTCTCCTGACCTCGTGATCTGCCCGCCTGGGCCTCCCAAAGTGCTGGGATAGCCGGCATGAGCCACCGCACCTGGGCAGAACCGCATTTTAAGCTTCTGAAAATAACATATAAGCTGGGTGCGGTGGCTCACGCCTGTAATCCTAGCACTTTGGGAGGCCAAGTGGGGGTGGATCACCTGAGGTTGGGAGTTCGAGACCAGCCTGACTAACATGGAGAAACCCTGTCTCTACTAAAAATACAAAAAATTAGCCGGGCGTGGTGGCGCATGCCTGTAATCCCAGCTACTTGAGAGGCTGAGGCAGGAGAATCACTTGAATCCAGGAGGCGGAGGTTGCAGTGAGCCGAGATTGTGCCATTGCACTCAGCCTGGGCAACAAGAGCAAAACTCCATCTCAATTAAAAAAAAAAAAAGAAAATAACACATAATACCATTATTGGGAAATCAAAGGCCAAGTATATATAAATAAATGTGAATTTATTTACATTTGGGACTCCCAGATGCCCTAATTACACTGAGAAATAATATATTTTAGGAATATGTACTCTTATCAAGCATTTCACATTAAATGGTTTTCATTTCTCTGCTCATCAAAATTTTTTCTCATGTTAGCTTCTTGAGAAGAAAATATGAACATAATTTTGAAAATTTTTGATAATTTTAATATACACTTTCTGATTTACTATACCATTTCCAGTTTATAAATCCAGAAAAGGTATTACCATATTTTATCAGTCTTTTTAAAAAGTCTTATAATCAGTGTTTTGTCATAATTGGATGGACAGTGGCTTCTTTTCTTATAAATGGCAGATTCGACTAATGTTTTATAAAATATATACATTACATTTAATGAAATGTACTGTTTTAATATATCCTGAGCATTTAATTTTTGTCACACTTTTTATTTTCAAATATTTCACTTCTATGAAAACAATCACACCTAATGAAAGCTAGGTGAAATAAAGTTATTACATGAGACAAATGTACCCAGAGAAAATTAAATGTTATTCTTTAGGCCTCACAAAAACTTCACATTGAAAGGATGAGATGTATGAAGGAAAGAAAAGAAAGTAAATATATAGATTTAGAACAAGCAAGATGGACAGAGTAGCCCAAAGAACAGTTTTTAAATAAGGTAATAAATTTAAACCCAACTATACTAGTTAATTACATTAAATGTTAAATAATTAACTGCTCCAATACAAGCAGGAAAAATATTCATCTTATTATCACTAACAAAAGGAAGCTTATATGTTCAAAAGTTCAAGAATAAAATCAGTACCAATTTTGCAAATACTCTAAACTGTACTGTTAGATAAGACTAACAAAGAGGATGGCCCCAAATTGGTTCATCCAGCATTATCTCAAACCTACTTCTAAACCATGGATAAAAAGTGGAGAATCCAGGAGTGGAGATAAAGGATCTGGAGAGAGAAAGTAGATGTTGTCTGTGTGCATTATGTTTATCTAGTTTCTCTTTCATATTCATGGTGTGTGGTGGTGTTTCTTCTACCTGCAACTCAAGGCAAATCACTAGTGGTAGTTGGAGGGGGTGGGGTCAAGAAAATCTCTTAGGGAGTTTGATTTGGTGTACTTAGCATTCATTGAACAGCAGTGCATGATACTGGATACTTGTCTTATACCTGAAGAGTCTAAAAGCAAGAGCTATTCTGATGGCAGACTTCCCTGGAGCCATGAAAGTATGTTTTCCGTGCACCAACTGTAGACCCAGTTAGAGGAAATTAGATTGGTCATTGTGAAAGGAATTTCACTCGAAGAATGTCAGGAAAGGCAACAAGTGTTCCACAGTGGATGAACCATGGAAAATAAGAGACTGAGGATGGACTTATAAGTGTCCAGCTTGAAAACATCACATATATTAAGGTATTTACAGGAGAGGGGTCTGCAACAGGAACCCATAAAACCACAAAGAGGTAGACCAACCACTTGGAATCCTCCATACTCAGAGGGCTTTAAGGCCTACACCAGTTGAGTAAGCCATTCTGCCATATGTCCTATGTCACATTTGTTTAGTAGCTCAAATTCTGGAGCAGCTAGATGAAGGCTAGTGAGTGATCAGAAAAAGTAGAGAGTTAGGTAAGAAAATAAAGACATTTCATCATACCTGCATATCCCCAAATATAGCTGAGGGAGGATAGAAGATTTAACAAAGATGGTTTGGAGCCATATGATTATTAGACTGGATTAAATTGTTTATTATCTGAAACTGACAGAAAAGCTATGAGAAATGGCTGAGATTTCATCTAAGGGATTGGGGAGTGGGGATGTGGTATAAGCTGGGAGAATAGATTTAAAGGAGTCATCTTTGGAATGACAGGAATTACCTTGTGCTTATGTCCTATGAAGCCCAGTTAATTCAATAAGCCAGTTACACGTACAGTAAGACCACCATCAGTAAACATGAACACTTGAGTTAAACTTGATTGTGTTACAGAAGGATCTGGGTATACAGAACCCCTAAGAATGCAAAGGTCCATCATTTTAAAATGTGAAATAAAGTCACAGTACTACTGGGTCTTTTGTGCATTGCTGGGACCAATTTTTGGCACAGAAAATAACTTCTCCTTTTATGGGATGAGACTGCCAATTTCTCTTTAAACAGATGGCTGTTATTTCATTATTCAACATACCTTCCCTTGACACTTCTCTCTGCCAATTATTGCGGCAAATATAGTCTTTTATTTTGGGTAAATTACTGAGATACTTTTTGAGACACAGTATCCAGAGGTGTGAAAGATTTCTATTTCTTTATCTACCTACTAATCAATCTACACCTGAAAGTAGGTGCAAGATAAACTGAGATTGATTTCAATTATTGATAAATCACAAAGAATACCATAAACCATTTCATGATTGATCTTGGAGACTTTTTCAAACCCTCTTTGGAGTAGAATAAGATTCCTACTTTAGATGACCACTAATTGGCTAGTGTATTAGTCCATTCTCACCCTGCTATGAAGAAATACCTAAGACTGGGTAATTTATAAAGAAAAGAGGTTCAATTGATTCATAGTTCTGCATGACTGAGGGGGCCTCAGGAAATTTACAATCATGGTGGAAGGTACCTCTTCACAGGGTGACAGAAGAGAGAATGAGTGCCAGCAGAGGAAATGCCAGATGCTTAAAAAACCATCAGATCTTGAGAGACTCACTCACTATCATGAGAACAGCATGGGGAAACTGCTCCCATAATCCAATTACGTCTACCTGGTCCTGCCCTTGACACATGGAGATTATAATTCAAGATGAGATTTTGGGTGGGGTCACAGCCAAACCATATGATTCTGCCCCAACCCCTCCCAAATCTCATGTCCTCACATTTCAAAACACAATCATGCCTTTCCAACAGTCCCCCAAAGTCTTAGCCCATTCAAGCATTAACCCAAAAGTCCAAGTCCAAAGTTTCATCTGAGATAAGGCAAGTCCATTCCACTTAGGAGCCTGTGCAATCGAAAGCAAGTTAGTTACTTCCTAGACACGATAGGGGTACAGTCACTGGGTAAATATACCCATTTCAAATGGTAGAAAGTGGCCAAAACAAAGGAGCTATAGGCCCCATCCAAGCCAGAAATCCAATAGGGTAGTCATTAAACCTTAAGGTTGTCAAATGATCTCCTTTGACCCCATGTCTCACATCTGGGTCACACTGATGCAAGAGATGGATTCCCAAGGCCTTGGGCAGCTCTGCCTATGTGGCTATGCAGGGTACAGGCCCCCTCCTGGCTGTTTTCATGGGCTGGCGTTGAGTGACTGTGGCTTTCCCAGGCATGTAATGCAAGGTGTTAGTGGATCTACCATTCTGGGGCCTGGAGAGCGATGGCCATCTTCTCACAGATCTGCTTGGCAGTGCCCCAGTGGATACTCTGTGTTGGGGCTCTGACCCCACGTTGCCTTTCCACACTGCTCTAGCAGAGGTTCTTCATGAAGCCACTGCCCCTGCAGCAAACTTCTTCCTGGACATCCAGGCATTTCCATACATTCTCTGAATTCTAGGCGGAGGTTTCTAAACCTCAATTCTTATCTTCTGCGCACCTACAGGACCAACACCACGTGGAAGCTGCCAATACTGGGATCTTACGTCCTCTGAAGAAATGGCCAGAGCTGTACCTTGGCCCCTTTTAACCATGACTGGAGCAGCTGGGACACACCAAGTCCCAAGGCTGCACCCAGCAGGAGGGCCCTACACCCAACCCAGGAAACCATTTTTTCCCTCCTAAGCCTCTGGACCTGTGATGGGAGGAGATGCTGTGAAGCTCTCTGACATGCCCTGGAGACATTTTCTCCATTGTCTTGGGCATTAACATTTGGCTTCTCATTACTTATGCAAATTTCTGCCATTGGCTTGAATTTCTCCCCCGAAAATGAGCTTTTTTTTCTACTGCATCATCAGGCTGCAAATTTTTCAATCTTTTATGCCCTGTCACCTCTTAAATGCTTTGCTGCTTAGAAATTTCTTCTGCCAGATACCCTAAATCATCTTTCTCAAGTTCAGAGTTCCACGGATCTCTAGTCTCTTTGCCAAAGCATAGCAAGAGTGACTTTTATTCCAGTTCCCAACAATTTTCTCATCTTCATATGAGACCACTTCAGCCAGGACTTCATTGTCCATATCACTATCAGCATTTTTGTCAAAGCTATTCAACAAGTCTGAAGGAAGTTCCAAACTTTCCCACATTTTCCTGTCTTTTTATGAGCCCTCCAAACTGTTCCAGCCTCTGCCTGTTACCCACCTTCAAAGTCGCTTCCACATTTCTGTGTATCTTTATAGCAGTGCCACACTCCAGGTACAGATTTACTGTATTAGTCTGTTCTCACACTGCCATGAAGAAATACCTAAGACTGGGTAACTTAGAAAGAAAATAAGTTTAATTGACTCACAGTTCCATATGGCTGGGGAAGCCTCAGGAAACTTACAATCATGGCAGAAGGTAACTCTTTACAGGGTGGCAGGAGAGAGAATGAGTGCCAGCAGGGGAAATGCCAGACACTTATAAAACCATGAGATCTCATGAGATTCACTCACTATCATGACAACAGCATGGGGGAAACTGCCCCCATGATCCAGTTACTTCCACCTGGTCCTGCCTTTGACACGTGGGGATTATAATTCAAGATTAGGTTCGGGGTGGGAAAACAGCCAAACCATATCAGCTAGATACTGAGGCAGACATTGCAATAAGAACCTAGACTTCTACAATTGAAAGGAATTATTAAGATCATCTATCTCCCAGGTAATGAAGAAATCCAAACTCAAAGCTATTTCAGGTGACTCGTGGATATTTTGTAAGCAGAGTAGAAAAAGAGGAGGTTGACATCAAGATGCTTTACTTTTTTTGCTACCTGAGAATTGTTTTTTTCTAGATAGACTTTTTCTTGGACAATAATTTCCCACAAAATGGAAAATAAGCTTAGAGTAACTCTAGGCTTGTATCATCCGCAGGAAACCATCTAAGAAAAGAGAGTGCCATTTTCACAATAATTCCCAAAAAAGTCCTGAGGAGGACTCTGGCTTTTGTCATGGAGCCTCTGCCTGGAGCCAGAGGTGGTATTTGGTTTGGATCCAGAGGTGGGGGATGTGGTATAAGTTAGGGGAGTAGATTTAAAGGAGTCATCTTGAGAAAAAAGGAGTTACTTTGTGCTTGCATCCAAAGGAGTCCAGTTAATTCAACAGACCAGCTATACTTACACAATGGCACCACCAGCAGGAAACATGAAGACTGGGGTTCAAGTTGATTATGATACAGAAGGATCAGCCCCACTTGAACTACAGGAACTAAAGATGAGAACAGGGATCTGACCCAAAGAGACTCTTACTAAATGAAAGCTTATGTTCACTATGCTAAGGGATATTTTTGGTGACTTTTATTTTAAAATTTTCTCTCTCTCCTGCTTATTTCATCTTTCCTTCCTCCATTAAATTTCTTAAAGGTCTCCCAGAACCAAGTGGATAGTGGCAGCTCTACCAAATAATATCTCTTGCATCTTGGTTTCCAAGGAAAGAAACTTCTAAAAACATTCCAAAGAATTTCTTGAAAGTTAGAGAAATTCCTAGAATCTCAGGGGTTGACAGGACCTAGTATTAATCCTAACTTCATCACTCCTTTCACTGTGGATTTGGAGATTATGACATTGTGGTTTAGTAGCAGGTTCATGACCTATAGGTCTTGAGACCCTGATTCCATATTTTTATTTCAGGATTTAACAGTTTAAATGAATTAGAGACTCTGATTCAGGGTATCCTCTTGAACTATTGTTGAACTTTGCTTCATAGTTTCAGGAAAGAACTTAATGCCAAAGAAACACATACGACATCTCTAGGGTATTGAAAATTCAGAAATGAGAAATGATTTTACCAGGAGACCAAAGCCCCTCAAATGCAAGTGAGATTGGCCCTTCTGTAGAACATGCAGTCTTATAATATCTAAATGTATGGTGGTCGTATATTCCAGATGTTAAGGGTCAATTCTAATTTTAAATATTTTATTCCATTGTCCTTGTAAGTGTATTCATACTGTCAGATGATGTATCTGGGATAGGAACTCATATAATATGGCCCGTAGAGTTAAAGCTAGATCCTTGGTAACTTTATTTAATCAGAAGTTCCTACATTCTACAAGTTTCAAGGGAACTCTTAGTCCTTATTTCTGAAGCAAATTTAAAGGTTTCTGTGGAAGCAAGCAGCATGCAGTTTTACTTGATGATAATTACCCTGATTCTCTAGCGTACACCAAGGCATCTTTGCTGTGAGAGACACATCTTGTGTCATTTCCCTGACTCAGAGAAAGGTTTTGAGAAAAGGTCAGTGACTACCCAGGTGAGTTCAATCTGTATAGGCAAGTGGATGAGAATAAAATTGAATTCAGTTGTCTTATCAACGTAATCCTCTACCTTGACTGCATATTTGAATCACCTAAGAGCTTTTGAAAATTACCGATTTATTTCCCTTTATTTCCACCCCAGACCATTAAATGAGAATCTTTGGGGGTGAGGAAACCTGATAATCTTCCCAGGTGATTCTAATGTCTGATCAGGGTGGAAAACCAGGGTTTGAGAAATATACAAACACCAGATATAAAATCTGTGTTAAGCTAATTGAAATGGAAGTTGCCAATTGAAGAAGAGAAGATTTTGGTAAGCTTTTTTCTACCACTTATTACGCATTTAATATGTATGTGCACTATTCTAGAGACTCTTTAAAACATGCCTGTGACAAAGAAATAATTATCTTCCTTTTGATAACTGAAGAAACTGATGACTAACCAGAACAAATGGCTTGAACAAGATCACACATTGGTAAGTGGCAGAGATAGGCTGTGACTTCATGGTTGATTGACCCTAAGGAGCCCATGGAAGGCAGGGTCTGTGTCTTACTTATCTTTCAATGTCCCCCACTTCCTATTGTACCCAATCACAGCCTCTAGCAAAGCATCTGCTAGAATAGGGCTTTGTAAAGATACACTTGATTTAGCAAAATGGACTGTGGCTGTCCTGCCATGCATACATGGGCATGGATAAGGTAGTACTTTTTTTTCCCCCTGCATAATCTACATCAAATACCTCTTCAGAATAATCAGTCAAGTCAGCCTATGAGTCCAACTGATACCTGGCTAAGAGAGAAATTTTGGTGTCTTCAGTACAGCTTGGGCCTAGGCATGTTATCATGACAAGGACCAGGAAGAAGGCTGGTCAGCTCAGGACAAGGGAAGGTCTTGGGCATTGGTAGAGACAAGGGCACATCTAGGAACACATAGCCAAGGAACATTAGATTCAAGTCCAGAACTCAGTTTGAGTGTAAGTCATGAGTTACATGAAGGCCAAAGTGAGATCAAGATCTCACGAAGTCACTGTTTGAGAAAGCAACCTTGAAGTCAATGCTGATGTTGGCAGTACATTTCCAGAGTATATTTATATTTGTCGAAGTTGTGTGACATGAGAAAAAATTGTTGGCTATTTGTTGAAGGTTTATTGTTTCTATTGCCTATCTGAGCTTCCTCTGAAAGGAATCAGAATATGCCACTCCAAAATTATGCTACATTGGCATAAGGATTACTCTGAGCTAAAGACAATTGAGACTCAACAGGACAAGAAAAGTTTTCTACCCTTTAAGGCTTTATCTGCCTAAAAGTAAGGCATGTATTGCCTTTGAGAAAGGTTCCTTCCTCAAATCAGGGAGAGAAGAGCTACTGTTCTCATTGAAGACAGAGACAACATCAAGATGAGTATGCATAAACAGACTGTAATAAAATAGCCCTGTCTTCATTACTTCACCCGTATACTTTTATGCGTCCTAGTCACTTGAAACCTGATAAAAAACAAAAATCAAAATCATAAAAAATTTGTTATAAACATATAATTGGCTTTTTCTTGAATCATTTCAAAGTGAATCACCTTATACTGATGACACAGAAGAGACTGCCTTATGGCGGCTCAGGAGTCCCTTCAGACTGGCCGCTGTGAATCTTCTGCTTTTTGGAGGACTGGCCCATTTTAAAAATCGATTACATGACACCTAGTTCCAGGAACTCCATTCTGGTTTGGTTATTTCAAACAATGGCCTCCCATAAACTTTGTTGAGCAAATCTAAACGTGTTTTCCTTCATTAAGAAGGTAAATAAGCCCCTGAGTCTAATCTCTTCCATTCTAATCAACATATTTTTTTGTAAACCCCAGTGCATGTAAATATTAATAAAAAGCATGTGCTTTAAAAAAACATCTCACCAGGAAGGTGAGAAGCAATTGTTTTCCTATCAGTTTTAGGTAATCAGCATTAGGATGCTCTCGTAATCAGTTCAGGAGCCAAAGGGCCCAGAATCAGAAGCCAGGTGCTAGAAGCCTGAAAGCATTGCAGTGACCCAACAGTTGGGATGCAGGTCTGGACACTGGGAGATCAAATAAAATTAAATCCTGTAAATATTTGTCACATAGCTATTATGTGCAAGCCACTAGGTACTGTAATGCAAATGCAAAAGTGAATGAGACACAGACTTCATCCTGAAGGAGGAAATAATCGAATAGAGGGACAGAAGGAAAGGGTGTTATGGAATACCATTGAGGAGATAAGTGAAGATGTGTTAACGAGTTATTAGTAATAAAAAATGTTTCATGGAAGAGGTGAAATAAGAAATGTGCCTTAAGGCTGGGTGTGGTGGCTCACGCCTGTAATCCCAGCACTTTGACAGGCTGAGGCTGGTGGATCACTTGAGGTCAGGAGTTCGAGACCAGCCTGGCCAATGCGGTGAAACCCCATCCCTACTAAAAATACAAAACTTAGCCAGGCATGGTGGTGTGTGCCTGTAATCCCAGCTGAGGTGGGAGGAGGGGGGAGGGAGAGGGGGAGAAGGAGGAGGAAGAGGAGAAGGAGAAGGAGGATGAGAAAGAGGAGAAGAAGAAGAGGAGGAGGAGGAAAGAAATGTGCCTTGAACAATAGGTTATATTTTGATAGGCATGCTTGGGGTGAAATGAGAATTTTTAAAAAGTAGTTGGAGATCACAGACCTGTTAAACAAAATTTGAAGGACAGGCTTCAAATTTTGGAAAACTGTTATTGCCAAAGTCAAAGACATCAGCAGCATGGCTGACTTAAGTGGGAATTTTTAAACCCATTCAGGGAATGGTGGGAGGCAAAGGCAAATGGCCAGGTTCTTGCTTTGAAGGGACTGTGCTCTATCCCTGAGCCACTGGCATACCCTTCAGAACATAGCACACATAGGACTCAAGAAAGTTTGACAGATAAATTTTTGTCAGAGATCAGAGAACATACGAGGGCACTCAAAATTCAATGTTGCTTAAAAGTTGGGTTTTTTCAACCACTGAAAACACTAGCACCAGAGCATCTTTGTGGGCAGATGTATATTTTAGACAACATATTCCTTCATATGGTGAAAAGAAATTATTTCTTTTCCTGCTCCCTTAGCTTTCTAATGAGCTTAATGTCTAGAGCAGTGACTTGAGAGAATTGCTTAGCTTAAACATTTTGAACTAAGAGTAGAGATTTTTTACACTTGCCTGTGACTTTTAGCCATGAGTCAAACTGTTATTACTGCAACAACAAAATATTTTTATCTGACCTTACTATTGTTAAATTCTGATTTGCAGTAATAAATAAATGAGTAAATAAAATTAAATGAATTTTTAATATTAAGACGGTATTTTAATGATCATGAGTGATCTTTTCCAGGGATATTTTCTATTCAAAACATTATTTCTGCATGTTTGAGATGTATACCATCATTGTGAGTTCTCGATTTTTCTAAGTTAGCTGTATATCAGAAGACTCTTACCCTTGTGTGATAAATATGGACATTTTGGACACCATTTTTCTCTCAGACATTGAGATTACTTTTTATATTTCATCACGTCACAGCAATCTCAAAATTGGTAGCAAGTACTTCCTGTGTTACCATTGAAAAAACAGCAGGAATCTCAGTTTGATGTCAAATTGTAGCCATTCACTCATTTGCCATTTGGCAAAGGATTTCATCCATTGTGATTGTACCCTAGCAACTATACTGATTACCTGTCAATTTCCTAATTCTAAACACCTAGGAAACCTTGGTTACCATAGAAATTACTTTTCCACCTATGTACAGTTTAACTCAGCTAGGTTATTTTTACTAAGAGATTCCAAATTTGAGCATTTTTAAGCTACATTCATATTTCCCTTAAATACTTCACATTTCTAGAATTCTACTCTCTCTCTGGGTAAAGTTACAATTTATGTGAACACACAGTACAATTATAAAGGTCAGCCATGGAGGAGCTTTGTGAACTTGGATGTGCGTTCTGATCACCTGGAGACCTTGTTCAAATGCAGGCTCTGATTCAGTAGATCTGGAGTGGGGCCTGGAATTCTGCATTTCTAGCAGATTCCCAGATAATGGTGTTGCATTAATCCTCGGATGACATTGTAAGGCTCAAGGAGGTGCTGGATCAGTTTTGTTGTTCTTTAGAAATTTTAATTGATTTAAATTATTGCAATAGCATTTTGTATTTGATGTTTGGAAACATACAAAAGTTTTATATGTTTCTTCTTTCAGTTGGTCATGAAATAAGTTAATAGAGCAAAGATACTCATGATTATGCTAGTTTGGAAATTGAGAACAATGCAAATTAAAAACAAAGTAGAAAACACCATATGGTTGTATCTATCACATTAGCAAAGAACAAGTCATGACATCTTCCCTTGGAATTTCAAGAACAGCATTTATCATAGGTATAAATTCTGCTAACATTCATCATAGTATAAATTCTGCTAACATACTCTCTTCAAGGCAGGACTGTAAGAAAGAACTATCTCTAGTAGTAGAAATGTTTATTTCATCATTCAAAAAATATGGAGCTCCTTTGAATTTTTTTTCTCCTAGCCCCAAATTTAAATATAGAACACTGGTTTTCACAGTATTAATAATAAGGTTGGTATCTGACTCCAAAATCATTCTTCTAGTGTTAAGCTGGTAAAGTGTTATTTCTACAAGAATAAAAAATATTTTATAACTCCACCTCTGCAAACCAAGTAGAAATGTACAGGTAAGATTTCAGTTGTTTGGAGGCTGGAGAGCTCTTCTCCAAGGAATGATTTATAGAGCTCGAATCAAGGCCCTTTTCTCAGTGTAGCTGGAGAAACCCTTGCGCAGACACTAAAATTGACAGACGCAATTTTGAGGCCAATCACTGTCTGTTTTTGTCTTTTTTATATTGTTTGTTTGTTTTGTTTTGTTTTGTTTGCTGAGATGGTAGCATCTAGCTGAATGCTTCTAATTCTTGTTTTCTGTAACTAAGTCTTCAATGGCTCAAATTTAAAATGTAAACAAGACCAACAGAATAAACAACTCAGCCTTTGGCTCTCCCAGCTGGAATAATAGTAATGATTTTAGATACTGCTTGTTCAATAGCTTAATACTGGTAATGTTGCTTCCCATTTGAATTAATGTTCTTATGCAGTAGATACTCTAAAGCACATAAGGCCTCAATGCTATGTACTTAAATGTAAATATTATGAACTGTTCCTTAAGGAATTATGAAGTCAGAGATAAACACACTGTGCCAAGAAAATCTTTGCTTTATGTTCACAGTGAGACTATGGTGCCTTTAACAAAATCTTCTATCACACCCTAGTCTATCCAAAGCAATCTTTAAAGATCCTACTATCAAAAAGAAAGGAGAAAGAAAATCTTCTTCGTATTCATATCTAAATCATGTATTCAATTTTAAAAGGGTCAAAATTTTGATGATAGTTTAATTTTTCAATGTTGCTTTCATGGCTCCCCATCATTTTCTGTTCTTGTGCTCCATCTCTTAATAAGCTTCGTGCTTGCCTTTTCTTTTCCTTTACCCCAAAAGACATGCGGCTTTACCTTGGCAGTGCCTATCTGAAATGTTTTGATGGTCCTCCATCAGTTAGAGTCCAAATACCATAGAACAGTGTGACAACTGTCTCCTTCAAAATCTTTGTTCCTAGAAAACCAGCTGTAATCATATTTAAGAACTTCGATAATGCCTTTTCTGCTTAAGAAGTAAGCTTCTGGGTTTTTGGCCATTACTTAAATATTATCAGGGATTTGAAAGCAAGCATAGATCATTGTTTTGCCTGCAGAACCAACTCAGCTCTCCTACCAATTTATTTACATCCTTTTCCCTCCATCAAAACCTGTGCTTCTTACAATTTCATGTGTATTTTATTCATGTTAATTACAAAAAGAGCGAACACTGGATGCAGCATAAAATATTTTTTAAAAAATCTTTAATGCATACATGAATATAATTCTTTTTCTTTTGGTAGATTTTGTGGATGAGAGTTAGGAATTAATTTGTCGCTGAAGGTTTGTCAACAATATGTAGACCTTGAAAAGACTTGCCTTTAAATACAGTACATATTGGGTACATAATGCTTTGAAACACTAGGCATTTTTTAAATTATGAAATATGTTCATACCTTATCAGAGTATGTAAACCCTATATATATTTTTTCTTTATTTATAACAATAAAGACAACATCAAAGTAGCCAAAATCCTTATTAGGAAATAAGCATTACCAATAAGTTAGAAGCTTCTGATCTCTTTCATTGAATATCCTTCCCTTTCTATCCCTAGTAACTACCATCCTCACTGACGTGAGAATGGTAGCTTTTTATGATTTTAGTATCTATGTATGTGCCCCCAACAATATATTGTATGGTTGTGCTTACTTTTGAACTTGAGTGGAATTGAGTCACGTATTGCTTACTCACTATTATGTTTGGGAGATTAATCACTGGTGATACTAGTAGCTGTCGTTCATTCATTTTTATTGTTGTTTTATGCCACCGAATGATTATATCCCACTTTGTGTATGTGATCTACTGTATTTAGATCTATGCTGCTGTGAATTTTCTTATACATGTCTTCTGGTCCACATGAATAAAAGTTTATCTGATTTGATTTATTAAACATAATGATAGAATTAACGGGTCATGGGGCATGTGTGTTTCATATTCAGGTAAAATCAAACTGTTTTCGAAAGAAGTTCTGTGTGGAATCTAAAAAAGCCAATCTCATAGAAACAGAATAGAATAGTGGTTACCAGAGGCTACTAGCGGGGAGAGTTGGGGAAAGGGGAGATGTCAGTCAAAGGCTACTAGTGGGGAGGGTTGGGGAAAGAGGAGATGTCAGTCAGTTAGATAGGAGAAGTAAGTGTTACAGATCTATTGCATAGCATGCAGCATGGCGACCACAGTTAATAATATGTATTGTATATTTAAAAATTGCTAAAAGAAAGATTTTAAATGTTCTCACTACAAAAAAATAAGGAGATGATATTGCCTAGGTTTACTTCTAGGGTTTTTATTGTTTTAGGTCTTACGTTTAAGTCTTGAATCTATCTTGAGTTAATTTTTGTATAAGGTGTAAGGAAGGGATCCAGTTTCAGCTTTCTGCATATGGCAAGACAGTTTTCTCAACACCAGTTATTAAATAGGGAATCCTTTCCCCATTGCTTGTTTCTGTCAGATTTGTCAAAGATCAGATGGTTGTAGATGTGTGGCGTTATTTCTGAGGCCTCTGTTCTATTCCATTGCTCTATATATCTGTTTTGGTACCAGTACCATGCTGTTTTTGTTACTGTAGTCTTACCATTCAGGACATAGGCATGGGCAACGACTTCATGACTAAAACACCAAAAGCAATGGCAACAAAAGCCAAAATTGACAAATAGAATCTAATTAAACTAAAGAGCTTCTGCACAGCAAAAGAAACTATCATCAGAGTGAACAGACAGCCTACAGAATGGGAGAAAACTTTTGCAATCTACCCATCTGACAAAGGGCTAATATCCAGAATCTATAAAGGACTTAAACAAATTTACAAGAAAAAAACAACCCCATCAAAAAGTGGGCAAAGGATATGAACAGACACTTCCCAAAAGAAGACGTTTATGTGGCCAACAAACATGAAAAAAAGCTCATCATCACTAGTCATTAGAGAAATGCAAATCAAAACCACAATGAGATACCATCTCATGCCAGTTAGTATGGCAATCATTAAAAAGTCAGGAAACAACAGGTGCTGGAGAGGATATGGAGAAATAGGAACACTTTTACACTGTTGGTGGGAGTGTAAACTAGTTGTGGAAGACAGTGTGGCAATTCCTCAAGGATCTAGAACCAGAAATACCATTTCACCCAGCAATGCCAGTACTGGCTATATACCCAAAGGATTATAAATCATTCTAGTATAAAGACAAATGCACATGTATGTTTATTGCAGCACTGTTCACAATAGCAAAGACTTGGAACCAACCCAAGTGACCATCAGTGACAGACTGGATAAAGAAAATGTGGCACATATACACCTTGGAATACTATGGAGCCATAAAAAAGGATGAGTTCACATCCTTTGCAAGGACATGCATGAAGCTGGAAACCATCATTCTCAGCAAATAATCCAAGAACAAAAAACCAAACACCGCGTGTTCTCACTCATAAGTGAGAGTTGAACAATGAGAACACATGGACACGGGGAGGGGAAGATCACACACAGGGGCCTGTCAGGGGTAGGGGCTAGGGGAGGGATAGCATTAGGAGAAATACCTAATGTAGATGATGGCTTAATGGGTGCAACAAACCACCATGGCATGTGTATACTTATGTAACAAACCTGCACGTTCTGCACATGTACCCCAGAATTTAAAGTATAATTTAAAAAAAAAGAATGTCAAAAAAAAAGGAGATGAGGTGATGGAAATGTTAATTAGCTTGATTTAATCTTTCTACAATGTACACATATATCAAAATATCAGATTGTATGCCATAAATATATCCAATCATTATTTGTCAAGTAAATAAAGAAAGATGTTTTTCAATTCATGGTCCATCTACTAATATATAAAAATTTCTATTGATCCATATCGCCTCCAATTTTTAGTAATACACAGACTTAAATTTTTGCTTGTCTGGTGGGTGTGATATGGTAACCCCTTTTACTTTTTATTTACATTTCCTGATTATTACTGATCTAGTTCATTTTCCAGTGTTTTTTGTTAATTTAAGTTTCCTCTTCTTTGAAGTACCTATTGCCCAGTTTTCTATTGAACTGTTTGAAATTTTCTTTCAAGTTTTAGTCCTTTCTACACTTTATGCAATATAACTGTATTCTTAGAGTTTGTAGCTCGACTTTTCACTTCCTTTAGGGTGTCTTGATAGGCAGAAAAATCATATTTGTAATATAAACAAACTTATCACTCTACATGTCGTTTTTCACAATTCGTTTTTTAAACTACTCAAAGTTAATGTTTTGGTTTGGTAAGAGTTTGAAATATAATTTTTCTCGTTTGTTCAGTGCATTAGCATCATTTATTGTAATGACCATTGGACCTCCCCCACTTAATTTCCAATAGCAAATCTGTCAAGCAACAAGTGTACTTATATGCATGAGTTTGCTTCTGGGATAATTCAGTTTCATTGATCTGTTTGCCTAATATGATAATTTAACTGGAGAAGGAAGAAGTAGAACAGGAAAAGAAGGGGAAAAAACATAACTAATTTTATGGTTGTGATATAAGTATTTGGACTCTTCATTTTTTAACGCCAAATGCATCAGTACATAAACCAATTGGGCAGAACCAGATAAACAGATAAACAGAACCAGATATGTAATTTGGAGGGCCCAGTGTAAAATGAAAATTCAAGGTCCCTTGTTAAAAAATTATGAAGGCTGGAAACGGTGGCTCATGCCTGTAATCCCAGCACTTTGGGAGGCTGAGGCGGGCAGATCACCTGAGGTCAGGAGTTCAAAACCAACCTGGCCAACATGGTGAAACCCCATCTCTACTAAAAATACAAAACATTAGCTGGCTGTGGTGGTGCATGCCTGTAATCTCAGCTACTAAGGAGGCTGAGGAGGAGAATTGCTTAAATCCGGGAGGCAGACATTGCAGGGAGCCAAGATCATGCAACTGCACTCCGGCCTGAGCGACAGACAGATCAAGACTCTATCTCAAAAAAAAAAAAAAAAAAAAAAGAAAAGAAAAGAAAAGAAAAGAAAAATTATGAAGAAGTTCAAGATGGCAGCAGCAGAGCATTAAACCAAACCTGGGACCCTTCTGAGTATGGGGTCTCAAGCACCTCATGTATCACACATGCAGGAAGTCAATTCCACAGACAAAATATGATGAGATTGTTCCCTTTTTATGAGAGCTAAAAAATGATGCAAGAATAAGCCTCAGCTTCTTACAGGAAGATATTTTTAATCAGGAAAAAGAGATGATGTAAAAGAAATTAAGCACCTGGCATGGAATTTGGTAGATTTTGTAATACGAAATTACATTTAATACTAGTAAATATACGTGTAATGGCTAGGGCTCCTAGAGAAATTCATCTTTAATTGGTCTGCTTTTGTTACTCATTCTCTAATTACAAGTTTGACTTTCTCACCTTTACGGATCCTCAAGCTTTTTGCCTGACTGCAGGGCCGTGTTACATGTAACAATCTTTCAAGATTCAGTGCTGTAATACGCTAAACTGAACATTCTCTTTACACAGTTTCCTGCTGTGTTTACTTTATGATGTTTTAAATAAATGTTGAAGGGAATTTATAGCTACTTAATACTAGTTCATGTGCCAGAAGTACTTAACTGAAAGACTATTTGAATAGGTGCCTGTGGATATATCCACTTATAACCTCATATTGGATGTTTCTTATATTTGCCAAAAGAAATGAACTATTTTGTCTTATTAAAGTGTGGCTCAATACTGCATAGAATATATTAAATAATGCCTCTATTATTCATCATTATCAGTGACTCTAGGATTTCATGTAATTGAATTTTAAAGGATAACAAAAATTATAATATTCAAAAGTTCAAGTTTTTACCATTCTTTTTTTCTATAATTATTTTAGCCAAAGCTTTCTCATCTTTTTGAGTCACTACTTTGCCTCACTAAACAAAGTATTTTAAACATTATTGGCTTTTTCTCTGATTATTTATAACTGCTATTTTGGACATTAATTGTTGAGCTACATTCTAACCAAGACTGCTGTATTATCAACAGCTTACCCTACTGTGTATGTAGTTGTACCTTTCATTGATTTTTCTATCCCCTGACTCTTGGTTATGTTGTCAGCTGCTACTTGAGTGTATCCATGTGTTTTCCTCTACTTTTAGTTTGCTTTCTTAGTTTGCTTTCTGAATAGGCTTTACTCTACTCTTAGTTTGTTTTCTTAATCTGATGTGGGCTGGGAAACCACTAACTAGTATATAATTTATAGAATTCTGTGTCAAATAAGAGTTGGAAGCTTCAAGCAAGAAACCAATCCAGAGACACGTGTATGAGTTTTCCTAATTGCATTTTTGAATGCTCTTTGACACTAATGGACCTATACTTAAGTTTAGATTCACTGCCTTGGCTCAGACTGAGCCTAAGAAAGAGCTGTGTTGCTACATGGGGCACTGCAATGAGTAGTCAACACTCAGTATTTGACTTATTGTCAGTTTGAAGACTCCTTATTCTGCTATTGTTTTTTATATTTCCCACCTGCTGCTTGAATTCCTAGAGTTCCAATGCCCAAATGGATGCCAAATAATTCAAGTTAATTTGTTCGTGTATATATAATTTCAAGGAAAATGAGTCATTGTGTATGTATTATGTACCCAATAATAAATTAATTTTTAATACAATGAACGTGTAAAAATAAAAAACTACCTTATAAATAATAAAACTGGGGCTCAGAGAAGCTATAGAAATCATGCATGCTTATTCATCAACAAAAACTCACAAAGCACATACTGTTTGTAAGTAAGAGAGGTTCAGCAAACATTTCTTAAATAAATGACTTTTGCTGATATTTTGCTGATACAGTCTGGCTTCAAAACACCAGTTATTTTCACAACATAAAGATAGTGAGCAGAGATGGCGAATTTAAAGTGAGCTTTGAGATTATCCTTGGTTATCACTTAAAAATTATAATTTTTGTTTTACAGAAACAGTATCAAGAATTGATCTAGAAATAATAAAATCTTAAAAGAGATCCAAAATTAGTGTCAGAGTATAACCCACAACATTCCACAGCAATCAAACAAAAAGATAGTCTAAGATTTGCACTTATGATGCTGACTGATATATACAAATAAATAATCCGCAGTTATAGGTGGGTTTCATAACAGCAGAGCCTGTTAAATTCAGAAATGTCCATTTTCCCATGCTGCAGACTGCTAAGTAAGATTGAATGGTTCCTGTTAAGATCAACAGATACTTAGAAAGCTTAATTTATATAGAAATGTTTTGAAAGAAAGAAATCACGATCCTTTGCTTGTTTATTGATGGTGGCTGTTATGAAGAGCTTGTTATACACTGTTCTTGTCTGTTCTAGGGGTAGAACCTCAGGAATACACTTCTGAAGAAAGTCCACTGTCATAGAAATGAAAAACTGGCTCCACCAGATCACCTTTCAGGTAAGCCCAATGAATGGCACTCTCTAACTTCCATCTCATTCAGGGATGATTTATTAGCAAGGAATAGAAACACACCATCTTTCCCATAACAAAATGGTCCTCGGCCCCTGCTACCGCAGACTGGTACCGGCCCGTGGCCTGTTAGGAACCGGCCACACAGCAGGAGGTAAGCGGCAAGGAGCATGACCTCCTGAGCTCCGCCTCCTGTCAGATCGGTGGAGGCATTAGATTCTCATAGGAGCACAAACCCTATTGTGAACTGCAGATGGAAGGAATCTAGGGTGCCCACTCCTTATGATAATCCAACTAATACCTGATAATTTGAGATGGAAGAGTTTCATCCTGAAACCAACCCCCCACCCCCAGTCCGTGGAAAAAAAGGTCTTCCACAAAACCCGTCCCTGGTGCCAAAATGGTTGGGGACCACTGCTATAAGTGATAGAAAAAGAAAAAAGAAGGGAAGGGGAGGGGAAGGGAGGGGAGGGGAGGGGAGGAGAGGGGAGGAGGGGGGAGGGGAGGGGCACCAAAACTAAGAGAAAATGCTCACAGAATCCATTTAAGAGAAACTTAACTAAAAGAATCATGTATCTGGGTCTGTGTGGGTATGCAGCTCTGGGTTTGTTTGACAGTGGCTCTTTTTATGTATTGGCTTCTGGTTTATTATTCCGTAAACTGTCTTCTTATTTGTCTGTATATATATGTCCCATGATGGCTGCATGTTAAACCTTAAGTCTACAGAATATTTCTTTTAGATCACTACCTTTAAATAACTTCTTCAATGTAGGCCAGTTCTAAATTTCTAGAAGAGGATCAGATTGACTCAGCAAGAGTCAGGTGTTCATTTCAATGAATCCTCTGTGAGCTGGAAGATACATTTCTGTGATACATAGAATTGTATGTCTAGGCTATGGGTGCTATTCGTATTGAGATCATTGGGCTGGTGGATAACTTTAGCAGGTTATTACTACTGCCTCCCAGTTTTGATAGCATTCCCCTTAAGATGTTTAGACAAACAAAAATATCATTAGCAGCATCTCTCCCATCGTCTGTCTGATTCTAATTCTTCAACTATGTTTCCTGAGCCACTAAGTGAAAGAACCAAAGCATCTTCTCACAAATTCTAAAAATAACAAATGAAAACCAACTCCATGGTTCTACATCAAGCAAAATAATGTTTATATAGCTGAAGATTGCATATCTAGGAAGGAAATGTTGTATTGATTATCTATTACTGCATAACAAATTACTCTAAAATTTAGCAGATTGAAACAACAAACACTGATTATTTCAGTGTCTGCGGGTCAGGAATCCAGGAGGAGTTTATCTAGATATCTCACAATCAGGGTGTTTCATAAGGCTACGATCAAGATACCGGACAGGGCTGTACCACCTGAAGGCTGAAGTGAGGAAGGATCTGCTTCTAAACTCATTTGAGTGGCTGTTGGCAGGTCTCCAGTCTTTATTAGCTGCTGATTAGAGACATCATTTCTTTGCCACATGAGCCACTCCAGTATCGCTTTATCACAAAATTTAAATAAATAATCAACTATTAGGACAACAAATATTTTTTAAAGCTGAATCAACCAATATACTATGATAATTTATTTTTCGATTCTTCCCTTTTTTCTTTAGTTTTCTATAAACTTTTCACTATTTTTTTCTAGATACTCAACAAAACTCTCCAACAATTGTGAATATTATTCCATGAGAGCAAATTATAAAATAAACTATTAGTTCCTCTTTCTCTGTTTTTGGAAACGTTCTTCCAGCTATGTCCTGTCATCTGATTCAGATATGTATTGTTGATCACCAACCCTGGCACTTCCCTTCACATTTCTGCTGAGTTTGATGGTCTTTTGTTTCTTGGATCTCCAGTGTTCTTTCTTGAATTGGTCCTTGTTATTTTGAAAAACATTCTCCAATACTTTTCTAAGAAAAAGCAGATGATCTTCCCCAGTGTTCGGACCTTCACAGTAGATTCATATTTTTGCTGGATATAGAATTTGAGGTTGAAAATATTTTCAAACAGAAAGGCCTTTTAAAGGCAATACTCCACCGACTTCTAATTTTCAGTGTTGCTGTTGAAAAGTCTGAAGCCAGTCATTCAAATTCTTGCACATGACTTATTAAATTCTTGCCTGATTCTTTTAGAATCACCTTTTTATTCCTGGTATTCTGAAATGTATGCTTTAGGGTAGGCATATGTTTATTGACGCAGGGCATTCATTGAATCTTTCCAATGAGGAAAATATAGTCTTCATTTCTGAAAACTATGAGCCATTTCTTAGATAATATCTGTACTTCTTTGTTTTTTCTGGATTTCTAGGGCTATAACACCTATTATTTAAGTAGTGGGCCTTCCTGATTAATCTTTAATTTTTAATATATTTTTGCCAAATTCTCTGTTAAACATTTGTTTCATCCTGAGATTTTGATATCATTAGCTAAATCTTTTACTGAATTCTGTTTTATATCTGATTTTCTAATTTCTTTTTCTTGGGAATTCTTTAATTCTTAAAGAATTAAATTCTTGGGAATTCTTTAATTCTTAAAGAATTAAATTCTTGGGAATTCTTTAACCTGGCTATTCATTCTTACTTAAAAATGAGTCACTAAAATCCTGATTGGTGTGAAATGACAAGGATGAGGAATGAAGGACCAGCAGATGTTTATGTTATGGAAATGTACTGATTTCTTAAGCTGTGGCAATCAATTTCTCCATGCTCTTGAATTTGACAGGGTGGGGAGAGAACAAGCAAGATAATGATAGTTTCTGTTTTGCTAGTAACATTTTAGGTTTTAAATGGAGGAATGGTGAGGAAGGTCCCAGAGTAGAGTATCTTGATTTTTACTTGCTCTGCCCTTTTCTCAACCTGGATCTCAGTGCAGTTTCGCTAAGTTTGAAGACATTTCTCCAAAAGCTTCACTCTCAGTATCCCCTGGTTGGGGTGAAAGTTTGGATGTTGGAGAGTAAGGGAGAGGAGGGCTAGTCTTGACAGTGTGAGATGTGTCAGGTGAGATGTGAGATGTGTCAGGAGCCTGCCCTGTATAGATCTTACACCAGTTCTATTGTGTTCAACTGCATTCTTGTGCTTCCAAATTCTCAAGATTAGATGCTGAAGAATCAGAATTCTCAGGAATTTTTAGACACTTTCCAAATCATAAGTTAATCTGTATTTTTCATAAAGCTTTATTTGCATGTTTTTAAGTAATAGTAAGTGACCTTAATAATAAGCAGTAAACCACTTTTCTGTGATAGGACCAAACTGAACTTGCAGGAATTTTTGACAAAATTTAAAAAAGAGTATTAAATGCATGACTTATGGTTATTATGAATCAATATTATTATGACAAGATATTTATTTTAATAAGCTATAAAAATCATCTCTATCCAACATAATCATTTGATAATAGAAAACACCAAAAGAAACAAAGTAAATACTAAATAAAAATCATTCAAAGCATTGAAAGATAATATCAAAAATATGTAAAATATTTTAAAGTACTTTTCTTAATGTAAAATTTTAAAGCACACAAAGTTTTAATAGCCCTACCTAATAGTCTTGATTTTTATAACAAACATCCCATTTTTTTGGAAAAATTGCTTTCATTTTGCACTGATGGCTTGATAAAGTCCAAAGATCTTCAAGTTGCATATCAGAGTATATGTTACTTCATAAAAGTTTATCTCATTTTTTAATGATGAAAGTATTTCATCTGCCTTCTCTAAGTTTGGTTTCGCCATTGAATTTATGTTGCTTTTGCTGATTCAAATTTTACATTGGTTACTAATTCTATGTCAGAATATTCCACAACAATTTCATATATTTTTCTCCTTGCATTTCTTCTGTTAAGTTATTTACAAACAATTGTAGCCTATGAAGTATTTTAAACACTGGAAAACACCAGCTGACATTATTGGGTCATATCACAATAATATAACATTCTGATATTCCAACACAGTTAACAATACTATGCAGAATCACGTGTCAAAATTGTCAACTTAAGAACTTATTTTGCTTCCAGACTTATTTCATAGAACAACATTCAAAGGATTTGTATAAAGTATACTATGTATATAAATGTATTAATATTCATTTTATTTGCAAGAATGATTCATCCTTAGCAGCAGACAGGGCCACAGACACCTAAAACATGGCAACAACCACTGACAAGACGGTGATTGCTGCTCATCT
Organism: Pan troglodytes; assembly: GCF_028858775.2. Lineage (NCBI taxonomy): Eukaryota > Metazoa > Chordata > Mammalia > Primates > Hominidae > Pan > Pan troglodytes. The sequence continues at coordinate 80,267,437 of NC_072412.2, read as the reverse complement.
ACCTGCTCCTGTTCTGGTCCTGGAAATGTCCATCTTACGCTTCCATTCTGCGTACCAGTGATTCCTGCTCTTGCTTTCAACTTGACATCAGTCTATTCTTTCAAACTAGGAACATTGCTATGGTGATTAAGCTTTAATTCTAGCGGAGGAATTGTAATTTGTTTTCCTGTTTTCTCAACTGATTTCTCTCTGAATTCAGAAAAACACATAAATTTTCCAAAAATGCCAGAAAAGAATCCCCACGTGGAAACACTATTCTATGGTTAACCTTCATTCTCTGTGTCTGGGATGCCTCCAATCATTAAAGCTCTCAAAATTCCATGGAGTAATAGATAACATCCCCACTATGACCACCCCCGTAGTCTATATCTAACAAATATATATCCACCAAGTGTTGTAATGAAGAGAGAAAAGTGCTTATCTGCCAGAAAGGATCTGGAAGGTTTCCCAGAGGACCAAAACACTGAGCTGCAATAGGTAAGATGGAGGTAGTCAATCCCAGGACAAAAATATCCAAATAGAGTAAAGAGTATGAGAAATGCCCTGAAGAAAAGAGCAAATGAATCCTAAATATCCTAAATGAAAGAGAAAATGTCATTTCCGACATGAGCAAGAAGTGTCATGAAACTGGAGAATAAGGTGTTCAGATAGACAGTACACGTGGAGAGGTTAAAAGTGCAGACTGGAAAAGATTGTGAAAGGGAAGTTTGGCATTTACCCTGAAAGTAGAGATGTTTTAGGCATAAGAGTGCTGTGATCATATTTGCATTTTTATAAGAGAATAGCATGATGTTGTGGGATTTTGGTGAGGAGCCGAGAGAGGCAGCAGGTAGAATATTCTAAGGAAGCTCTCATACTAATTCAGAGGGAAAGGACACCAGCCCAAAAGTTACGGGTTTGTTTGTTGTTTCGTGGGGAAGTCAGGAAATTAAGTGGACATGTCATGTCCTCTGAGAACATTTTCCTGACCACCCTACACATCTGGGCTTTGACCCTCTATTTTGTTTCATAGCATGCTCACAACCATCACACACTTGATCAGAATTTCATATTTAGCTATTAGGCACCTTGAAAGCAATGGTGATCTAAGAGTCTTATTTACCATTTTAGGACCTAGCAGTACTGTATGGGCACCCAGTATTTGTTGAATAAATGAAACCCAACTCTCTGAGACTCTTCAAGCAGATTCTTACACTCTCCTTGCTTCTAGCAAATGGAAAATTACCTTACTGACATCTGCAGAATACACACCAGAGGAGCCCAGGAGTGGTGGCCAGACCAGCAGCAGCTGTATCAACTGGGAACTGCTTAGGAAAGCTGTCTTGGTACCCACCCCAGACCTATGGAATCACAAACGTTGGGGTTGAAAGCCCAGGAATTGGTGTTTTAACAAGCTTTCCACATCATTCTGATGCAAGCTAAAGTTTGAGGCTTTACATGATATATTCTGTTCCAATAATAACTTGTCTTTGCTAAGAGATCATCCATCCTAAGTTCTTTTACCTTGCTTTAAATCTAGTTTTGGTGTTCGATAGCCCCAAATCTGTAAGCATGTGTCTCAGTATGGGCTGCTCTAACAAAGTACCATAGACTAGGTGGCTTACAAGCAACAGAAATTTACTTCTCACAGTTCTTGATGCTGGATGTCCAAGATCAATCAGGGTGCCATCATGGTTGAGTTTGACGAGAGCTCCTCTTTCAAGGTCCAGAGTGTTGACTTCCTGTGGTATCCTCACATGGAAAAAAGAGGCCAAGAGCGCTCTCTGGGATCCCTTTTATAAGAGCATTAATCCCATTAATGAGGGATTTATCATCTCCCAAAGGGTCCACTTCCTAATACCATCCTGTTAGGGGTTAGGATTTCAACATATGAATTTGGAGGGGAACACAAACATTTCATTCATTGCAGCAAGGTTATATAGGATGAGAATGGTGTGAAATGAGGACTTCTTTAGTTCTGAGTAAAAAACGCAATAATCAATACTTATCTAGTTATAAAAGATCTCCATGCTTATAACTTTATTTCATGAACAAGTACTTGTTTAATGGAACCAACCCAATGACTCTCCTGAGAAGTACAATAGACCCCTCTTTAAGGGTATGATTCTGACTTACAATGAACAGAGACGCAGCAAGTTGAACCAGATTGCCATATTGTCATTCTATGGGTTTCTTTGGTCTAATTCTCTAATAAATGACAATGTGTCCGTTGCTGGGTTGGAATCAGTAATATTTCATCAAAATGTGTCCTTGATTGATTTTATTTCTGCCAGAATTCCTGCTCAAGTCCAGCACTGGGCCTTCAGTCGTCCAGGCCAGCAGGGTATCCTAATCTCAACCTGAGTTAAAGTCTTAATAAAAATACTACCAAGATGGACACAATTTTTTTATTAAGTCAAATAAAAATGATAATGCTGGTAACGACATATTTGTCTCACTTAAACAAAAGTGACAGTAAGTCACTCTAGGAGGGCTTACGCATACACAAACACACACACACACAAATCCTCTTGTTCAGTTTTTTGCATTCTTAGTATTGTAATCATTTCTTGTTCTACTATGTCGCACCTTCACAGTGAATATACATTATACAGCTCAAGCATACTGATTTTCACTTCATGAATCTATAAACCCTATAATTCTTACCCCAAACCTGGCAGTTTAATCTGTCTTTGGAGGAATGATTTAATAACAGAGACTTGTAATGAGAACTCTTATCACTAAAATGTCACTGTATTTACAAAATATACTACAGGGCACTTACTAAAATACTATAAAGTGCTATCATAAATCATTTAGCATAGGCTACCCTTTTAAAAATACATTAATAAAATAGAAATAGTTCAGTATCTCTGACTTTAAAAACATCTATTCTTTCTACTCTGAAATATTGTGAGTGCTCTCAGTTACTATTACTTTGTGGTGTCTTTTTCATGTTCAACACTCTCTTAATAGTCTTAACCAAACATTCATTTAAAAATAACCTACAGTCCATTTTTACTATATTAATAGATAATAATAGAATATGTGGGGAGTTAAGGAGGTGAAGAAAGGTAGGAAACTACTATTCACTGAATAAATAATAAGTATGTTAATAATGATAATACTTCCATTTACTATTATCTAATGTGTGATAAGAACAACCTTACATGCCTCATGTAGGCAGGATGCTAAGTAGATATTAAGTAGATGCTAAGGAGATATTAAGGAGACTTGTGAGGCAGGTGTTATGATCTCCATTTCATAGGACAGGAAACTAAGGCAAAAGAAAAATCAGAATAGTAGTGGAAATGGAAAAAGAACTGTGTTTTAATCACCTTTTAATTTGCTATTTCCCCCAACTCCAGAATATTCTGTATTCTTAGTTGGAATACATAAGGTATAATAAGATAACTGACCTGCCCAAAGCAACACAGCTCATTAGTGACTAAGAGCGGATTTAAACTCTATTCTGTTTGATTCTAAAATTCATGTACATTCCACTGTGCTGAGCAACCTCTCACTCATGTTTTGGGTATAGAGAGTGAGGAGTTTTCTTTTGCCCTTTGAATGAATGGGAAAATGAGTAAATGACCTTAAGTCAGTGGCAAGAAGATACCTTTCCAATGTATTTTCTGAGTATAGTCAGGGAACTCTGAGATATGTAATCTCAGAAGAACCGGAAAGAATGTTTTGAAAAAGGAACTCCTAATAAATTTTCCAAAGAGAGGGGGAAAGCATTTGTTCTTCCATGACATCTTTGAAAGCAGAGAGACAAGCAATCACAAGCACTGGCATCGTGAACCTAGACATTCAACTCTCTACTGCTTACCAGAAACTGCCTTTTAATATCCACATTTTCAGTCTTCAGCCAAGAAGACAGAATAGTCTGGGGTAGAGGAGAACAGCAAATTCAAAAGAGCTTTTTAAAACACAGTTCTTTCTCCACTTCCATGCTTATCTTGATTCTTCTCAACCATTGTGCAGACTCAGATAACCTTAGGCCTTTGATTTTCAAAATTATTGCAATCAGGCCCTAATGATATTTTGATCATTAATGTTTCCTTCTTTGAAAAACAAAGACAACCAAATGTTAACTGCTTCCTAATAAAAAGACAAAACTTCTAAAACACTCTTGCCAAAAATCAAATCTGATACTGACCAAATCTTTAGCACTACCCACCAATATTAAGACATGTAAGGGATAGAGGTACATGTTAAATGATAAAAAGGACAAACTCAGCAAAATTCAGAATATGAGACACTCTACAGAACAAAAGTCCCAGTTTCTTCAACAAATATATCACAAGAAGTCAAAAAAAAAGGGATGAAAAAGAGACAGAGTCTCACTCTATCTCCCAGGCTGGAGTGTAGTGGCACGATCTTGGCTCACGGTAACCTCCACCTCCTGGGTTCAAGCGATGAGTAGCTGGGACTACAGGCGTGTGCCACCACACCCAGCTAATTTTTGTATTTTTAGTAGAGATGGGGTTTCACCATGTTGGCCAGGCTGGTCTCAAACTCCTGACCTCAAGTGATCCACTCGCCTCGGCTTCCCAATGTGCTGGGATTACAGGCGTGAGCCACCGCGCCTGGCCAGAAATTTTGTATTAAAAGAGACTTATCAACTAGTTGCAATGTATGGACATTACTTATTTAGACACTAGTTGAAACTTTAGAAAGAATTTATGAGAATATTGACAGAACATTTGATGACATTATGGGATTTGTGTTAATTATTTAAGATATGACTATGGAATACTGGAAATGTTTTTTACAAGAGTCCAAATTCTTAAAATTATATACTGCAATATTTATGCATGAAGTTATATGCTTTCTGGTACTCTAAAAAAAATAATAATAATTTTGCTGGGCTGCAGTGGCTCATGCCTGTAGTCCCAGCACTTTGGGAGTCCAAGTCAGGCAGATCATTTGAGCCCAGGAGTTCAAAACCAGCCTGGGCAACATGGTGAAACCCCGTCTCTACAAAAAATACAAAAATTAGCTGGGTGTGGTGGCACATGCCTGTAGTCCCAGCTACTCAGGAGGCTGAGGTGGGAGGAATACCTGAGCCCAGGAAGTTGAGGCTGCAGTGAGCCATGATTGTGCCACTGCACTTTAGTCTGGGCACCAGAGTGAGACCCTGTCTCCAAAAATAAAAATAAATAAATAAAATTTAATAAATAGAGGTAAAAACAGTAGGGGGAAGTATAGATGAAATATTCTGTGTGGTGATGATTATTGAAGTCAAATCATGAGTAGTATATGAGAGATCATATTATTCATTATTTCCTCCATTTGTATGTGTCTGAAATATTTAGTAATACAGTTTTTTAAAGTCTATTTTAATCTAATATAAAATCAACCAGTAACTTATTGTGTATTTCACATGAACTGGATAGTGCCCTGAAGGTTAAAATATGTTAAAATCTCACCAGGGATAGGACATATAAATACATGCAATAATTCACAACTCAGTTTCCTGAGTGAATTCTACTATACTATTTTTACTATCTTAAGAAGACTAAGAAAATTATTCCCCTAAAGCTATACAGACCACCTGCTACTCCAAGTTACTTCTCTGCTGACTGAAGTAACATCAACTCAACGTGACTAACCTGGTTATCTCATTTTCTAAATATATTAGTTAGTATTTGATAGGGAAAACCTTCCAAAATAGATAGTGTTCTGTGTGAGATTTGGAGATTTAAAAATAGGTTCTTTTTAATTGTTATAAAACCTTAATGCTATGAACTCAATTGTGTCCCCTCATAATTCATGTTGACACCCTAACCCCTAATGTGACTATATTTGGAGTAAGGAAGTAATTTTTGTTAAATGAGATCATAAGGGTGGATCCCTGATAGGACAAGTGGCTTTCCAATAAGGTATACCAGAGAGCTCCCTAGCTCTGTCTGCATCTTTAAGAACACAGTGAGAAGGAGGCCATCTGCAATATAGGAAAGGAGACCTAACCAGAAATTGAATCCGTTGGCCCCTTAATCTAGACTTTTCTCCCTCCAGAAATGGTAAGAAAATAACTTGCTATTGTTGAACCAACTAGTGTATGGTATTTGCTATGCCAGCATGACTGACTATGATGCTTGGTGTGTATAATAATCACCTCTTGAGATCATTAAAAAGAAATGAAGAAGAAACTATAAATTTATAATTGTACAGTTAGATACTCAGATTCCACCAGGTCCCACCCAAGCATCTGTAGTTGTAAGAGGCTCATAGGTGATTATGGCACCCATAAGAGATGGTATTTATACTCATACTCTTACCAAGTAGGTGTGGGAAACTCTGCAACAGAGGGAAGAGTCCCGGTCCTTGTGCTGTTCTACCCCTGCGCCCCTGCTCCCCTTCCCCGCTTCACTCTGTATTCCCAGCAAAACAAGTGGAATGGTATTCTTTTCTCTTTCCAAATCAGATGGCCAATTTAATAATGTTTAAAGAACTTTTCCAGCCAAAGCAGCTATGGAGCCCAAAATGTTCTCACTAAGTGCAAATGTCTGTGAAGGTTTCTGTAGTACTTTATGCACAACGCTTTGTATCTGCCATCCCCGACAGAGCACAACTGCACTCTTAGCTCATGTGCTATTGATTGATAAATGTATGTACAGAAACTTGTAGATTCCTGCACCTGAATAGAACAATCAAGCTTTGTGGGCATAGAAGAAATGGGTCTGTGTTTCATTTTAATCATTTTCACTAGTAATACTCCAGATTACTGTCCCATTGAATCAGTGGTTCATTAAAGAAGCCAGATTTACAAAGTTAGAACTAGAAATTCCCCATAATTTTAAATTACAAAATAATTCAAATATAAAAATGTAAAAGTCAGTAAAGTACTAACGCATCTACTGATAAAAAAAACTCATGCTATCATAATTAAAATCTTAATTTAAGTGAACTTGTTACTGTATAATTTTTATATAATTACATTAATCAATTTTAAGTATAAATTTAGGTACATTCTGACAAATACATACTGTCATATAAAGACCACCACAATCGTTATATAGACTATTTGTGTCATTCCAAATATTCCCTCCTTTCCATTTGCAGTCAATTCCTTCTCATTTATCCTAGCTCCTGGCAACCACTAATCTGCTTTAAATGAGATGGCAAGTCATAAACTGGAAGAAAAGTTTTACAAAATATTTGTCTGTTTTATACCTAAAAAAATTCTTATAACTCAATTAGATAACCCATGAAAAAATATTTTCAAATGATTCTAATAAACACTTTTCCGAAGATATATAAGCAATAAATGAAAAGATATTTAGCATCATTAGGCATTAGGCAAATACCTATTGAAATCACAAAGAGATATCACAAAATCCATTCTACTAGTGATAGAATGGCTAAATTTAAAAAATCTGACAATACCAAGTTTGCATGAATATGGAGCAACTGTAACAAGGCTGGTGGGAATGTAAAATTGTGCAGTCACTTTGAAAATTTTCATTATTTTTATGAAGCGAAACTTATCATCAGACCCAGCAATCCCACTCCTGAGAACTGAAAAACCACCTATACATAAACTTATGTTTGAAGGTTTATAGCAGTTTGTCAAATCTCTTTATTTAAAACAAAAAGGCAAAAACTACCACATTATAGATGCGAATGAAGGCAATTCCTCTATGTGGTTCTGCTTCCATTCTCTTTTCAGAGATAACCACTATCCTCAAGTTGATGTGTTTTCTTCTTACAAGGGAGTTTATTCTGTTACTACACAAGCATGCTTCTGTGAAAAAGTAGCACTGTTTTAGAAAAAATATACTAAATCATATAATTTTGGATGTAGCCTTTTACAACTTGCTTTATTCATGTAACAGCATTATTTTTAGATTTATCTATGTTTCAATATAACTCTAGTTCACTCATACTTATTACTATACAGTAGTTTGTGGTATAGATACATGATATGTATGCAATTTTCTATTAATGGACATTTAGGTTGTTGCAAAATTCTTTGCTGTTACAAACAATGTTTCAATGTGTAAGAATGTTCACACTTTCTTGTCTGTGTGTAAGTCTCTTGAGTGTGTTTGAACCATTTCACCCTAGAAATGGTTATAGGATATGCATATATTCACGGCTATTAAGTATTACCACATTTCTCTTCAAAGTCATTGTGCTGGATATTTGTCATCTGTCCTTTGTGACAATGTCCATCCTTTTCCACACTGCTCTGCAACCCCGGAGACTAACCTTTATGAAGTTGGTTCCCATCACTTTAGGTTTCTGTTGGGTTTCGCCAATGGGAGTAGATATTAGAGGGCAGAAGTTGGAGAGAAGTAAGTTCCCTACCTGGTGGGATGTAGTTTATCAGTCTCGGAAGTCTTCTATAAGGATCACAGTTTCAGCTGGATGGCTATTTCTAATAAGGACAGCTGTCTGTGTCATCATCCTTCAGGTCTAAAGGTAGTAACAGCTTCCTGCAATTACTAAACCTATGGTGCTTCAATATCCCTTGTCAACTCTTATCCCTTACTCTCAGCTTTGTAAATAGTCTAGTCATTAAACTCTCTTCAATTACTTCTTTGAAGTGTGACATCTGTTTCCTGCTGGGACCAATATGATGGTTTTCCAATTCACATACCCACTTATGAGAATTCCTGTTTCATCCTTGCCAATACTTGATATTAACATATTTGTTCATTTTTGACAATTGGATGAGAGTGAAATGAAAAATCATGATAATCTTAATTTGAATTTCCTGATTAGTAGAAGTATAGCATTTTTCACATTTACATTGGCCACTTAGATCTCTTCCTCAGGGAATTTTCTGTTCATCTTCATTATTCATATCTTATTGAGTTGTTGATCTAATTGATTTGTAGGAATTTTGTATATGTCCTGAAAACTAATACTGTATTAATGATGAATGTTGAAAATATCTCTCCATAGTTTGTGGCTTTTAAAAAATTATTATGGAAGCTTTTGTTGTGCAAAATTTTAAATGAAGTCATTTATCAATATTGATGTATTTTAGCTTGCTTAGGAACTATTTCATTCTCCATATCATTAAATTCCTCTCCTATTTTTTCTACATTAAATTTTTTTCCTCATGTATTTTATGCATCTGGAGTTTATTTTTGTTTATGGTATGTTGATATAATGTAATTATCTTCCATATGGATAGCCAATTGTCCCCAAAGCTTTCCATGAATGGCCTATACATTTCTCATTAAATTGTATTGCCAAATTTGTCATTTCACAAGTTTCTTATGTGCATTAGTCTGTTTCTTTGCCCCACATTTTATTCTATTTTTATTTGTCTGACACTAGACCAATATCAGAAAGCATGAATTATTCTAGCTGTATAGGGTTCTCCTAATAAGAATGCTTCCATTTTATTCTTCCTTAAGTTGTTGTTTATTATTTTTGGCCATTTATTTTTTTCATGTGAATTTTAGAATAAGCTGGCTAAATTTTTCAAACATAAGCATTTTTTGGATTTTTTATCAGAAGTACATTAAATCCTTAGATTAAATCTGGAACTGACTTCCCTAATATTGACTCTTCCCATCCATTCATGGATGTAGTGTGTGTGCACAGATATGCATGTGTGTATATATGTATATTTATATGTATACATGCATGTGTGTGTATATATGTATATGCGTATACCCCTCATTTACCTCTCAAGTTTGAGAACTTTTTCCATAGAGATTTTGGATGTGTTTTGTAAGATTTATTCCTGAATACCCCAGATCAAGCAGATTTATTATTAAATACCTTAGCTCAAGCTTGTCCAACCTGTGGCCTGCAGGCCCATGTGGCCCAGGATGGCTTTGAATGTGGCCCAACACAAATTTGTAAAGCTTAAAACAATATGAGCTTTTTTTGTGATTTTCTTTTTTAGCTCATCAGCTATTGTTAGTATTAGTGTATTTCATGTGTGGCCCAAGACAATTATTCTTCTTCCAATGTGGCCCAGGGAAGCCAAAAGACTGGACACCCCTGCCTTAGATGTTGTTGTTACTAATGAGGATGAGACCATTATATTCTCTAATTGGTTGTTGCTGTTACATAGAAATGCTAAGCATCAAAATTTCTGTTTTGAGATTTAATTCTGCAAATTTTCAGAACACTAGTAGTGCTGATTCCAATTTTTTAAAATTAATTTTATTTTTAAATAATCATATCACTTGAAACAAAATTTAATTTTATTTCATCCTTTATAATTCTTATACCCCTACCTTTAAAAAAATTTCTTTCTTTTTCTGCATATTACATTGTCTGAACCCTTTAATAAAATGTTGAATAGTAGGAGTAAAAACAGATATCCTTGTACTAGCCCTGACTTTAGAGAATGCTTCTAACCTCTCGCCATTAAATATGATGTTCCTTTCAATGCAGTGGCAGATACCATTTGTAAGGTTAAGGAAGGTTTTTGTAGCAACAGACTGCTAAAAATTAGTATCATGAATTGGGATTGAGTTTTTTACATATTTTTCTACATTTGTTTATCATTTTGGTTTGTATGAACTCAGTTAATATTGTCTCATATGAATATATCGATATATTGAAATTAAACTATTTTTCACTCATTAAGAACATGGTTTAGTATATTTGATGTGCTAATTTTTTTTATCTATGATCATAAATGGGATTGGTCTACAATGTTCTTTTCTTATATTGTCTGACAAATGTTTAGTAGTATATAATTTTGGATGGAAGGTGGGGGTATAGGAGTTGTTTATAAGATTTTTTTAACACTTTTTGTTATTTGAAGATTTACTGAGTCTAGATATAGACTTGGTTTAATTTATCTTTCTCAGAATTAAGAGGGCTTTATCAATATGTTGATTCATATCTTTCACTAATTCTAAGAAATTTCTTGCCATTATGTGAGCTGAGCATACTCTTTTACCACATTTTCTCTCTGTTCTCCTTTTAGAATTCCACTTTCAGTTATTCTTATTCCATCCTGCAGGCTTTCTGACATATCATTTGTCACATTTCTTTATGTACTAAATTCTAGTTAATTGTTCAGGTCTGTTTTCCAATTCACAAATTTTTCATTCAGCTGTGTCATTTCAATATCATTTTTCATTAATAGAAAATCTCTTTAAAATATTCTATTTATTTTTCATGGTGATCTGTTCATTACACATGTTCTATGTTTTTTCTTCTTAAAAATTTTAAAAATATAGTTAGGTTCATGATTTTCAGATTTTTCTATTTTCTCTAGCACTCTTAGTTTGTTTTATGTGTTTTCTGACTTGATGCCATGGTCTATTCTTATTTCACACAGTTGCATTTTCCAAGAAAGTCCCACAGAAAAATATTTGCCATAGCATCCCTACAGATTTATGTTTTCTTTTATACTCCATTAGGGGAATTATCAACCAAAGATCTTTTCTGTGTGTTAATTTCACAAATCTGGAGTCCCACCTTGTATTAATCCATTTGCACGCTGCTGATAAAGACATATCTGAGACTGGGAAGAAAAAGAGGTTTAATTGTACTTATAGTTCCACATGGCTGGGGAGGCCTCAGAATCATGGTGGGAGGCAAAAGGCACTTCTTAACATGGTGGCAGCAAGACAAAATGAGGAAAATGAAAAAGCAAAAACCCCTGATAAAACCATCAGATCTCGTGAGACGTATTCACTACCACTAGAACAGTATGGGGAAAACTGCCCCAGTGATTCAAATTATCTCCCATCAGGTCCCTCCCACAACATGTGGAAATTATGGGAGTATAATTCAAGAGGAGATTGGATGGGGACACAGAGCCAAACCATATTACACCCCACATAGGTTGTGAGTAATGTACAGGCTGGCTTTGCACACTTGTAATGAGCAGTGTTGTTTCAACATCTCACACACTCCACATGTCTTCCTTGGTCCAGAGGGAAGGATTTCTCTAATCCTCCTTTCATGGAGTAGGCAACCCTTCCTAAGTCCTGGCCTTATGCAAGAACATCATTTCTACCCCCTTTCCTTGCACAGGTTCCTTGTCATGCCTTTGACCCTGCATGGGCAATGAAATTTCAGGCCTCGGCATTGGGCTTGTGACTGAAACTTACATCACCCCAAAGCTGCCCCAGTGTAGGCTCACATGCCGACTTCTCAAGCTTTGAGTTTCCTCTTTGCGTCTGAAGATTCCCATTATTCCTTTCATAGATAAATAGATAGATAGATAGATAGATAGATAGATAGATAGATAGATAGAATATTATACAACATATCTACATGTTAGAGATTACAAGAGGTAGGGCAGTCCACTTTATCCCCTCCTGCCATAGTGCTGGAAACAGATGTCTGGTGTACTTCTGTCCTTCACTGTTGTCTGTAGCTCTTTTCACTCCTAACCTCTGCCAGGTAAACTGGGCATTTTTATCATTACATAGCCAGTATGGTGAAGGTCCTGGCTAATGATAGGAACTATTTAAAAAAAAAAATTGCATTTTATTTCCCAAGCTTAGAACTGGACTAAATTTTAACAAGGACCAACACAACTTTGCTACTCTTATTGAATCCTTTGACACATCACAGCCTTCTCTACCATAGTTAGACACAGACCAGCACTTTGCAAGCCAAGTAGCTTTGGCCCTCTCCTAATCCAACCAGAAGCAGGAAATCCCTGTGTGTTCCTAAGATGGTCTGTAAAATTGTCAGTGGTGTTTCAAATACTCACAAGATTAAGATTGTTTGGTTGAATTACAAAAAGTATTTCAGATTTAAAAATATGTTTTTATAAGAAAATAAACACAGTTCAGTTGTATTTAAAATCATAATGTATTTTTATCAAGTACACACTGTTCATCCTAAGCATGCTCTGTTTTCACTGATTTGTAGTAGGAACCCAGCACAGCATAAACTGGCTTTGCTTCAGATGTCTTTGTTCATCAGTGGGCAAATAGTCATCAGGATATTCAAAAGGCATCAAAATTTTCAGAAGCACCAAAAGGGACCTTTGTAGTGATTCTAAATTTTCCATGGATTTCCTCTCAGTGGTTGTAAATATCCTTGAAAGGCCATATGAATTGTATCGCAGTAGTTCAGGGGGAATGTTTGCTTATTTCTCAGCTGAGATATTTCTGTAAACAATAGGTCCCCATGAGAAAGCCAGATCCCTAATGTGGCTGATAATAGTTTGCTATATTTGCCAAATTGGAGAGTTTGGCAACATTATTTTCATTCTCTAACAGGAACTATTTCTTCCTTTGAGAGAACGAAATTATTTCAGAGTTGTATGTGAAACCAACAACAAGATGTTCACTTTGGGCCCCACAGTTTAAGAGACCTTTGGGTCATATGTTTTTATTATGCTTCCACGTCCTGTATTTAATACCTACTGAATCGAAGGTCTATGGCTAAAGTCAGAAGATGTATGGGTTCTATTTTGAACATTTTGCCTATATACTACAAAATTGATTTTCTTGGCTTCAATGAAATAGTCCTAGTTTTATGTTTCCTCTTGAGCGAGTATAAGCATATTCATTTTGAAAGCATCTAGGACAGTATTTACTAAGTAGCATTTTTTAGAGAGAGACACTAGTTTAGGCACTTTCACAAGCAGGTGTATTATTTAATCTGAACCTATTCCTTTTGCAGGAGTGTGAAAGAAACATCAATCCAAGCTGTTAATTTTTAATGGCCAATTCCATTATCTCTTCTCCCATAATTTGTCTGCACTTTTTCTTTGCCTCCCATTCCCTAGCGCTAAAGTTCTCATTCATACCTTGGTCGGAACACACACATCAAGTGGCTTTGACACTCAGGTGCAATTACCAGTGATGCATTTGCCTCCATGCAAATGTCAGGATGTAGCAGCAGAAAGGTTACCTCCTTGCACTGCAGGGATAATCACTCTGTGAAGTGCCAAAGCTCTATTCACTTCATGTCCTTTTCAGATCCAATTCGAGGTTTCTCGCATCCGTCACAGAAACTGAGCCCTAAATCTGTGTCTCCTGGGACAGTCACACTAATTGGCAATCCCAGGTTTTGTTTTCTCTTAAGGTTCAGGAAGAGATGTTCCCATATGGAAATAAGAGGTGGGTCTGACTTATTGGGACCCATTCTTGCAGGGTGTTTAACCTTCAGGCTTTGGAGTGGTCAGTCATCTAGTTGACGTCTCAGGGGTTGAAAGTCAGGGGAAAGTGCCATCTGGATTCATTATGACTGTCTAGAATCTCTATCTCTTTCAGCTTGTGAAGGTCTCATCTCTTTGTCCTAATCTTTAATTATCCCATTAAGAGGAACAGGTGAAGCAAAGGGCGCTTCTGGGGTCTTTGGGAGAGAGAGTGGGAGATAGGAAAACAAAGAGACAGAGGGAGAAGATGAAGAAGAGCATTTGGGCTCTCCTTGTCGCTGCTGTTTTGCTCATCTCACCAGTTTGGAAAAGGGGGTAGGGACACACATGCTGGCTTTCTCTCCAACGCAGCTGAGACCTTTATGAAATCACTGCAGAGGCAGGGGCGGCAAGGCACTATTTTTATCTCCAAATTGATTCAGCTGCAGTCGCTGCTGTGCCTCTGACTTCATTGCTTCCCGGCCCTCCCCCTCGCTGTCCCCACTCCCAGCTTAGCCCGATTTGGAGACTTATCTTCAGCTTCCTGCGCCGCACCCTCCCCCCTCCTCCACGGCCTGGGGCCGGGCCGGGGGGGGGGGCGGGCGGGCTCCTGCCGGATACTGATAGTGACAGCAGCAGATCGTGCCGCGGGCGCTGACGTCCCGCGGAGGCGCGCGGCCAGGCCTCCGCGAGCCTCTCCGGGCCGCGCCAGCATCTAATTGTTCACTCTCCAATTTTCCCTGCCCTTGGGAACAGGGTTCCACAAAGAAATTTCATCAATTGAAATGCTGCACGCCTGAACATTTGCCAAATGTGTCCCATCTGACTAAGGTCTATGCTTTCAAATGTTGTTGCTAGGAAGAAAGGACATTTACACGCTGGGCTTGTCATCTTCCCTTCCTCCTAGGTTGATGTGGCTCCAGACCGAAGCTCCTGGAGAGAGTGGCTCTCCTCAAAGGACTGGAAGAGATTTTCTTGTTTGGGGAGGCAGAGGGACAGGGCGGGTTATACCTCCCACCCTTGTTTTGCAGGTGAGGTTCCGAGTTGCCTCTCTTCTCCCTCTCTTTGAGATGCTGGGAGCTCTTCCAAAGCCGAGTGGTTTTCTGTTTCTCTCCATCCCCTGTGCCTAGAAAACAGGGGACTGGCCTTCAGAAATATTTGTTACAAGGAGATCACAGAGTGTAGGCTCATTTTAAGTACCAACAACCTACCATTAGGAAAACAAAAGGATGTGTCAGTGGGCTGAAGATCCGATGTCCCAGCAACTCCTTGGTTAATTGTCTGAACTCTCTGATTTCACATGGGCCTGACAGCACCCATTGGAGACAAGTGGCAGGGCTGATTGAGTAAATGAGTGATGGAGTGACAGTCACTTGGGACAGGCAATGATAGTCTGTCTCTCCCCAAATGTTTTGTGTGTGTCAACGTTGTAGGAATGCTAAACTAGATCAAATTCCACCAGAAGGAAACTATCACCTAATAGGGAAGATGAGATATAAGCAAATCCAAAATACAACTTACAAAACCAATGCCAAGATAGAGTTAAAGAGAAGATGATGAGAAAGATGTCCAAGGAAGGGCACAAATGGAGGCTTTTAGGATAACCTGACCTATGTACTGGATAATGATAAATGGGTATTATTTGAACATAAAATGATAGCAAAGAACAATATTCTAGGCCTGTGGTGGTGTGCAACATGGTAGCCACTATCCATGTGGACATTTAAATTTAAATTGGTTAAAGTGGAATGAAAAATTCACCTCTTCAGTCACACTAGCCAATACTCAAGTACTTGATAGCCATGTGTGGCTAGTGGCTACTATATTGGAGAGTGCCTATCAGTTTTATCATTACAGAAAGTTCTACTGAATAGTGCTGCTTTTGAGGAAGAAAACAGCATGAACAAAGGCACAGAGGTAGGAAAACTCAGGATAAGTAGAAGGATCACTCAATAGCTTGGAGTGAGTGGAACAGCAGATGAATAAAAGGAAGCAATCGGAAATAAGGGGACCAGAGGAAGCAGGCTACCAGATATGAGGTTCAAACATTACATGTATTTTGCAGGTAATAGGAAGCCTTAAGGTCTGAAAGCGGAAAAATGATATGATCAGAGCTATGCTTCTGAAATATAAATATGAACACCAAATATAAGAGTTTTTTGAGTGTCTTTTAGTTTTCAGAATCTGTACATACCTATTATTTTGTTTAGTTCTCAAAACAAGCCTGGGAATAGGCAGAACAAATATAGGGGGAAAAAGCTTGCAAGGGCTTGAGTGACTTGGCCAATGTCACTAGGGAGACAGAAAAATACTGAAAAGAGTCACAAAAAACAAAAAATTCTTCCAGCTGTGAAAGACCACCTCCTTCCTCCACCACATTGCCCCATTGGTGAATTTTCCTTTTTATAACAGGAGCTCCTGCTACACATTACATTCCCTTCCAAGAGGTGAATTACAGTATTAGATTACAGATAACCCTGAAGAGGAGGCAAAAGGCCATGTGACAAAGTGGCTTCAAATTTGACATCGGTAAGACACAATCACAACAACAAATTGGAACCATTTAAAAGAAAAGCCTAAGGAGGATTTACTGTCCCCAGCAAGGCCGCCTTAGGCTGTGTGCGCGGAGCCCCCTGGAGTTGGTCACCCACAGAAGCCCAGATCATCACCAGCGGGAGAAGAAAGCAGGTCTCATCTAAACGCAGAGGGAAAGATAGAGCTGAGAGAAGTTTCTGGTCCCTTGACAGAGCAGCTTGGGCCTGTCTGGGAACACTATTAAGAAGAAAGCACAGTGTAGGTATTCCAGAAGAGAAAAACTTGGAGATTCTCAAATCATACTTCATGGTTGACTTTGAACTCTGTGTTTGGGAAGATGAGCGTGAATCAGGCCATCAGACCAACTTACGATTGCTTTCTAGCCTCTGCATTCTAGCGGAGATAAGCTAATTAACTTCTCTGACTCTAAATGTTCTCACTTATAAAATCTATAAAATATAATAAATATCAGGATTGTTGAGAAGATTCAATGTGAGATGTATGATGTGTACAACATGTGAAGTGGTACAGTACGTACCCAATACACATAACTTTTAACTCTCCTGAAGACAAGTGTATGATTTTTAAAACATACGTAAAAAGGCAAATGGGATCTTGCGGTTCCAGACCAGAAAAGTGAAGAACATTATCAGACTGCAATAAAGTCTGTATTTCAGGTCCCCAGGACTTATTATCCCTCTCTTGGAAAAAAACAAAATTTTTTCCACCTCCCTAGTGAAAAACAGTAAATTTACAGACAGAATATTATCTGTTTCCTTGCCATCCATCCAGCTGTGGAGTTGAAATACAAACTGAGTTCGGGCTTCTGAGAGAAGGTTTATATGGATTTAGTAAGGTGCAAATCCCAGCCCAAAGGTAAAATTTGATTTCCGTCACTGATAAAAATGCATTGCTTCAGGCCTGAACGTCTGTCTCCTCCTGCTTTTAATCCTGCTTTCTTTCTAAACGCCAATCAGTGGAGCGAATTTTACCGGTCACCTCATTCCCTACATGTTATTACCTCTTTTATACAGTTCGGCGGTATATTCTGGGTATAAATAAGCTACAAATATGTATAGGGCAGGTCCCTCTTCGAGTTGCACCATGTAACAATCACAACATAGAATGTCAAGAAGTCCTAACTATTTTTCTTTCTTGGTTTCTTCTATTTGGGGAAAAGGTTTTCTTCTAATGCTCATCAGAACAGCTGCCTCTCCCAATCTCTTAAGTAGCAAAGTAAATGGAAAAAGAACATTCTCAAACAAGCCAAATCAAGACCATCGTTTTCAAAGGATTTTTAAAAAATGAAGACAACGATATTTGAAGCAAGAGAAACAAATGCCTTCTAAGGCTTAAACTAAATCCCCTAAGGAGTGGGGGTGAGCAGACGTCTTTTCTTTCCCAAAAGCACCTCCAGTGACTTTAAGGATCTTGCTGGCGTAATCCCTTGCTGACCCACACTAGCAAGGAAATAAGAAAGCCTCCATTTAAAACTACGTTCATCTTCTTCGAAAGGCAGCTGAGAGCTTTGAATGCATTTTGTTTCATCATCGTTTTCCTTGCAGCCCCAATTACTCTAGGTACTTCTGAGTTTCTGGCCATTGAAGATTCTGTTCAAATAGAGGTTGAGTGGTCACGGGAGCAACCTTTCCACGGAGCCCGGGTTCTTCGTGGATGAAACAAATGCCTCTTTAGCATACTGTGTTTGAAGGCGTGGGAGCACTTTTTAGGTCCAAATGCAACCTTTTATAGCATTGAGGGTGGGAAGAAAAAAAAAAGAGAGAAAGACAGGGAGGTTCATTTAACCTTTCCATAATTATGCTTTCAGTATTTTCCTGCTGTTATTCAATGCACCTCCCCGTATTCTCAGTAGTTCCTCAGTCTGAAGTGTACTGATGAAGGGAGACCACCTTGCCTGGGGCAAGAGAAACCTGGTTTCGCTGAGCTGAAAGTTAGGGTGAGGTGATTCATCACAGCCTGCATCTTTCTGCTTCTCTTAAATTTTCTGCAGAGAATGCCAGGTAGGGCTGCATTACATAGCTTTTAATACTAGAGGCCTTGAAAACCTCCAAATGAAGGTAGGGTGTGGTTGGGAAGAGGACTGCTTATTTTTGACAAGGAGAATTGTTCCTCCCGCCCCTGCCTCCTAAGTAGCTGGGACTACAGGCACACAGGAGCCTAATTTTTAAAAGTTTTTAATTTTTGTAGAGACAGGGTCTTACTAGGTTACCTAGGCAGGTCTCAAACTCCTGGTCTCAAGTGATCCTTATGCCTTGGCCTCCCAAAGCACCAGGATTATAGGCATAAGCCACTGCACCTGGCTGCCCTTTTTATAAAGTTGTAATAGGCTGATAGACGCTGTTATATAAAGGTAATTCAGAGGGCTCCTGACCTCAAAAAGTGAATGATCAAGACATTGAGCTTCAATTTTAGATTAAGTAATGAGCAGCCTTTGTCCTCCGTCACTTTACTACCAGGGCATCATTGCTTACACTCTGCCCAACATGTGACTCTTTTGTGCACAGCTCCATTTTGAGCCCACCTCAACATTTACCTAGAAGATGCAATGTGGCTATTTTCCTAAATACTAAAATAATTTTGGTATGTATCTAATCTGTTCTCTAACTGGCCAAAGGGGTGAGGGGGACAAGAATCTAGTTCTTTCTGTTCCCTTCTTCTAAACTTCCTTTCACTAATGAAGTGGTTTTTAAGTGTATTTTTACTGCTTAAAATAAGGAGGAAAATGAATGATTAGTGTTTCAAAAGTACCCTTTATATTTCTGGGTTAAAAAACAAAAACAAAAGAAAACAAACAAAAAAAGAGATTTCTAAGTTCTGAATACATAAAATGCTGACATGCTGATGCAAGGACAGAGCAACTCACAGTTTCTGGGTGGGAGATTTAACCCCTGAGTCACACATGCCCTGCTCAGCACGTGCTGGGCGAAGCACACAGTTACTACCCTTGCTCTTCTTTCTCCCCTTGGCTTAGTCCACCAGTGTCTGACATGGTTGTAGTAAGAACTTACAGTCCCATCTAACCACACCTCATGCAGTAGAATCATCCATGGAAATAATTACATGCTTAGTAGTTACAGTACTAGGCTGACCAATGCTCTTAAACACAGAGCACACACACACAGTGTGGATTAAGAAAAGAAGAGAGGGCACATCAAGGAAAAGGAAGAGTAAGAAGTAAGGTCTCAGTAAGTAGATCTATTAAAGTGGAAATTAACAATTAGCCATTAAAGCCATATTGCAGGTTAAAACAGCACAGGTGGCCTAACTCAGAAATCTGTTATTTTATTTTCTGGTGTTTCTCTGGAACATGCGTATATCTGAATGATTAGAATACAATGGCATTAACATTACCATATTCTCATAGTAGCTGGAATGTTGAAGAAGATGCCCTGACGGGCCCTGATACATGTATTTGCCCTGACATTGGTATTTAGTGACTTTCTGTCTCCTGGAAAGGGCCAATTGCACTGCAGTTTTGTCCCAAGTTCTCTCTCTTGACTTTACAGAGGTAGGCTGCATATATTTGTCTCCTTCATTCTCTTCTATTTATTAATAGCAGAATGACTTTGGGCAAGGTGCAGTTCCCTCATCTGCAAAATGTAGATAATAGTAGTCCTTACTTTATAAGTTGCTTTGAGGATGAAATGACTCAATACAAGTGACATGCCAGAACAGCTCCTACCAAATAGTAACTCTTCTGCAGTCATCATCCTCATGCTCATGTTGCCTGCTCACTGGCAACACCTTCCCACCCTCCTACCTCCATGGTCTACACCTTATCATGTCTACCTCCTCCTCTCCTTTCCTTTAATCCTCACAGTACCTGTCCTCAGCGACTAAAGAAATTTGAGATTTTTTTTTAAAATACTCATGTATTCTTCTCTTTGTTATTTACATTCTTTCTTTGGGTAATTCTAGTCTCTCATGCTTTTAAATATCAAACTTATGTGAAAATTTCCTCATTTATGTTTCTAAATACGTCTTTTACTCCAATATCAGATTCCATATATCCAACTGCTATTATTTCCAAGTTGTAACACAAAATTCTCGGCAAAATCTGCATAAGCTGAACTAACAGTTGATGTTCTTCTACACCCTCTCAGCCTCCCAAAGCAGCTCTTCCTGCTCAGAGCCCTCGTAATGACACTATAATCCTGATCTTCCACAGCCCATGTGACCCTCCAGAAAGCACTGAAGTCTCCTTCCTACCTCAGATAGTTAAGATACTTCAATTTATCCACATTTGAGACCTACGAATTTTCTCAGAATGAATGATTTCAAATGAAAATTTTGCAAATTATATAATGGACATATTTAGTAGTTGTCAAAAATCAATCCTCTGTTGTAATTTATTCCAATAAGGACAAAATAAGTCATAACTGGAACATTTGTGGGTATTTTCCCTACTTAGACTTACTATCTTAGTGTTATAAGGATTTGGGCCTCTGCCATCTATTTTGTAGCTTGTAAATATCAGTCACTGAACTCAATGTTGGGATTACAAAGAAATCCAGACATACACTTTCCTTAACCACATGATAGCTTCTTGAACAAAGAAGACATACAAGCAAATTTAATGCACTACTGCATGGCAAATTCTAGAACAACCAATTATTTAGAAGCATAAAAAGGGCAAACTCAGGGAATCTTAGCCCAACATCTCAGCAGTATACAAATATTTTCAATTTGGGCAAATTAAAAAGATTTGAGCTGATAATTCAGAGGAACCATAACTTTCTTGTCTTTTCTCTCAGTCCTAAGTTTGTTCACCAGGGAAATTTCTCGTGGTTCATTCTGGCATCTAGTGCATATCCTCCTGAAGTTAAAAATCTTCTTTTCTGCTAAATAGGAGTAGTTATACAGTAGTTAAAAATCTCTCCCTCTAAGCTTGATTTTTTTTTTTAGTACACAATTTTCTTCTGTTGTTATCCTCTGTCTAATTAACTAATCAGGATTGGCCTCCTTCACCACATACTTTTAAGAATGGCTCTGGGTCAGATATAGTTTAAATCACCCCATGACAAAAACAGCCTTCGTGTTTTTCAGATTGAAATCACTCATACATTTGAATATTTAATTTTTTTCTTCATCCAAATGGCACATTTTTATAAACATATCTAAGCAACTATGTTTGTTCTGCAAACCAACACTACTACATAGAACCCAAGGTAATTTAGTGGGTGGGTAGTTCTTCATAAGAACCAGGTGGTTCATTTTGCATGAACATTATTCTAGCTGTCTTACTGCTTTCATAGTGTTCTTTCCGTTGATATGTTTCTTTTGCATAATGGAAAACAGAGTTAGACATATCATCCCATCCCACCTTATAGACATATTATAGTGCCTACCCCTTATGTTTTGATCCTTTACTGTGGAGTTAAACCATACTGTAAATTCCTTTGCTGTACAGCACAGGTCTGGCTCCAGTGTTCATAGGGCCACTGTCACCAGAAGTCTTCTGTCCTATTACTTTAAAAATTCCACTCCAAGATCTCCCCTGGCACTGAAGCTTGATGTTATCATTTTATTCCATTTTGTAAGTCGGGGATATTCATTGAAACTTCCAAACAATCTTCTAATCCCAAAAACATTTGTAAGTTCTTACTATGTCAAGGCACTAAACCATATGCCATAATTGCCATCACAAAAGCACTGAGTGCTAAACTTCCATAAAGTAACAGGTGTGTTTCAGCATTACTCCTGCCCCACCTTCACCATCATAGCACTATGATCACAGGGGAATTCTACCTTTAGCAAGAAAGGAGAAATGGTCTCTTCTTTTCTACACCTTTGAATCAAATCAAATTTATGAATTCAGTAATGCCCAGCAGATAGAGAAGATGGTACCACAGTTTACATGGGATCTGAGGTATGCAGCAACAGTGGCATTTACTACCAACTGTGCCAGCTGTCCCAGAAGGAGCAGTGTGACTTGGGCAGTTACCCCATGCCAAGAACTATACCAACAGCACCTCTCTTATGTTTAACTAGTGAGAGGGAGTTTTCAGAAAGCGCTTACACCTCCAATCACAGGAAAAGGCCTATCTGTACCGTTGGAAGTAGAATTATACTTAAAGACAATTTCAAAGCTCACATTTTCCCTAATCAATTGCATAATGCTCACCCTCAAATCGCAAGTTTTGCTCCAATATGTTGCTGCTTCTAAATATTTATAGTCATCAGGAACTGAGTTTCAATATAATTCTCCGCAAGACCTTTTGTAATGGAGTGTTAATATTTTTCAAAAGAATAATTCTGGGACATTTCCCAGATCAGCATCTGGCTTTTTCATAGTTCCCTGAGGAGAAGACATACAAGGGGAAACAGTGGAATAATTACATTTATTAGCAGTTTATTTTATGCATGATATTTTTTGCACATCTGCACATAACCCACACTTTCTCAGGTACCAACTGGTTCTGCTTTCTTTTATTTGTCTCTCAGTACCTGACATGAATGACAATACCTAGCAGTGCACTACTCAAACATACACATACATACACTTCAGTGAGGATTCAATAAGATTCCGTTCTATAATGCATATCTGTAGTTTGTTGGGTGGAACACATTTTTCCAATACATAAACTCTCCTTTTGTAATGGAATTATCTTTAGGAACTGTCACTAGTCACACTAATTACAAATGGAGGAACAATTAAATAGACAGAACATGGGGACGAGTTAAACATCCCAGACATGGAAATAGAAATACCATGGGGAACAGTAGTTCTCTAGCTCCACCGAGGCACCAAAAAGAAACAAGTGCAACCATGAAATTGATTGTAAAATGTGGGAAATATGCTGTTTTTCTAGAAAGAGGATCTATAAAATATCTATAAAATGCATTGGGTTCTCAGAAATGTTCCCTGTCCTTTTATATTATCCTTTATTATAGGTCATTATTGAATTTCAAAAGAAATAATGGGAGTATAGATGATATTTTGGTTGTCTAAATGTGGGTAACAGTAAGTTGCATTCTTTATTTCAACATATAATTTATTAAGTTGCTAGATAACCCTAATGTGAATAAAATTAAGTCTTCCCCAGGGCCAAATGTACCCTCATAATGGTGACATCTGTGGATATAGACAAATATAATTCCAGACACAATAACGTAAATGACCTAAGTGGGGCATAGATAAACTCTTCTGGAATTCTCAGAGGACAATGCTCGGTTGAAATCAGAACAGGAAAAAAATTCATGAAGAGGATGGCATGTAAGCAGAAATTTGAATCATTGGGATTTCAGTTGGTGGAAATAATGGGAAAATGCAATCCAATTAGGTAAGTTTTAATATCACAGAAGTAAAAAGAAGAAAGTAAATGAGTTTGCCTCACTGGAATGTGGGATAATGTTAGAATAAAACACAGGCAAGGCAGTTTGGGATAAACCTTGTGTTTAAAAAAAAGAGAGAAAACTTTCATTTCTGAGCAACTAGCTACATAAAATATAAAGAAGTCATAGAAGGGTGAGTGAAAAGCAAAAAGATGTATTTAAGTCATAAAATATGTCTGCTAAAGTGCAAGGATAATAAGTCCTATTATTGGGAAATATCATTGTTTTACTACATGTATTAATAGATTTGCAGATATAAGTGTCAAAGTGTGAACTGAGAAAGAAATAAGTATTCTGTATAAGGGAGGAGGTAAAAATGCATTTCCATTTTTAAAAAATTCAAGAAAAATATTCAGAGGAGTCAGTGAGATTAAGTGTGTTTGGAAAGAGGGTCAAAGGCGGGAAAAAAATCAAGAAAAGTCAAAAAGAGACTTAAGGATTTAAAAAAGACAGCTACATCTAACAAGATATTTTTAAGTTATTTTCTCAAGGCCTTGTGATATTGGTGCCTTTTACTGTCTCTCCTATATATAGGACATTCTATGGTGGATGCACAGGAGTGCTGAGTTTTGTATCCACAGGGGCAGAAGTCTTAAGAGGAGTTCTGAAAGCTGGAGTCTGTGACGATTTCACATGACCCTGCAGAGGAGAACCTTAACCTGCAGGGAAAGAAGTCTGGAGTTCATTGAGCAGATAATGAGATGCCTTTGAAGTTTGGTTTGTTTTTGCTTGTTTGTTTTAATCCAATATGTGCTTTAGAAATATAGCTCTGGCAGAAATGTAGAAAATATCTTGGAAGGGGAGGTTGGGATGAAGAGAGACAGATTATGAGACTATTGAAATAATCTGGTCCAGAAGAATTGATAACACATAAAGTCAAAAGAAATTGATATACCACCGATGTGAGTAATTTGAAAAATGGGATATCAAAGATGGCTCCTGACAATGAAAATGCAAGCTACTTTCAGTAGTCTTATTGTTAGTAGGGATATTATATTAATACCTATTTCAAAACTATTTTATGAATAAGTACATTAATTAAATTAAAAACGACTATTTTTCATTACAAGAGATAATACATTCAATCAACAAAATTAAGTAAAACAATGCTCTCTTAAATTTGATTGTAAATATCACTAGAAACTCATTTTTTTCTTGTACACACATGTATATTTAGCTCTGTTTTCTTAAAAATGCCTAGAAGTATTGAAAACCAATAACAATGAGCACTCCAGATCCTTGATCGTCTCTCAATACCACTTGCACGTCAGTAGGAAACAAGAACCAATGTGAAGATGGTTTCCACTGGCCCAAGATGGAATCCTCCAGCAGCAAGCAGCTACACTCAGAATGTGGAGGATTCAGCAAGGTGGATGACACATTTTCTCCAACAAATCAATGGCATACACAAAATAAGATCAGGATGCTATTTGTGGGATTAAAAAAAAACTTTAGGAAATATAATGACTAAATACAATATATGGTCCTCATTTAGATCTAACTAGAACAACCTGACTGTTCAGATTTATCTTTGATACAATCAGGCAAACATTGGATGGTATTAAAATTGGCCCATATTTCTCTAAGGTGTACTGTATCATAATGGGAAGAAGAAGAAGGAGAAAGAAAAATGTCCTTCTAAGTTGAACATGTATTCTCAAGTTTTGTTTGTTTGTTTCTGATGAAATGATAGGATGTCTAGAGTTTGCCTTAAAGTACTCCAGGGAATAAAGTGAAGCAAAATGTGTGTGGAGGTGAGTTGGGGGTGGGGTAGAGGAGTGGAAGGGAATCAGCTTAGGAACATGTTAAAAATTATTTGAAGCTGAGTGATATGTACATGCAATTTATTAAACTGTTTTCTCTAACTTCATACGTGTCTGGAAATTTGCACAAAAACATATTCAAAGAAAAGATAACCCTGAGTTTTAAGCTACCAGGTAGACTATTTTAATAACCATGTAGCTGATCTCTCCACCTCATATATCTCCCTATGCAATTTGTCCCCTAAACTGTTACCATTTTCTTTGTTTTTTTGATCACGTGACTTCTCAGTTTTCATAGACTTCAGAGGGCCCACACTGCTTGTCAGATTAAGCAGAAAAACATATAGGACTTGCCTTTGAAGTCTTTCTTGCTTTTTTTTTCTTTTCTTTCTTTTTTTTTTTTTTGAAGTATGATTCACAAAACATAAAAGTAATTATTTTAAAATGAATAACTCAATGGCATTTAGTATATTCACAGTGGTATACAAACAGCACCTCTACTCTAGTTCCAAAACATTTTCATCATTCCAAAAGAAAACCCATTAAATAGTTACTTTAAAGTCCTTTTTAATGTGGCCCAAAGTAGAGAGCTGGATATGTCTTGGAATATGGCCCATACCTTTCTCATTTCATTTTTGCTCACGTTGGTTCTTCTTCAGTAATGCCTTCCTTCATTACTGTCCTTAAATAGAAAACCCATTTAAAACCCAAACCAACTCCACCTCATTCATGAAGTCTCTGAAATGTCATTGGTTTGATCTATTTCACTCAATTCTAATGCTGACAAATCTAACGATGAAAGACTATGTTTTTATGGAATACAATGAACATACAATTTTATTTTATAATTATTTTTAATGATAATAGAGTCAAAGAACCTTAGAAGAAAGACTATTCAAATCCCAACCAGTTCTTTGGGCCATTGCATCAAAGGAGAGAAAAACTGATTTTGGAATCAGAGAAAAACAGAGCTCACACATCTGCACTAGGTAAATGCTCTGGAAAGAGGTTAACTCCACATTAAATCAGTGTGGGAGAGAATGCTACCATGATTGCCAATATTGTCAAAGTTTCTAGTAATAGAACGTGTTCCAAAACAATTTTTAAAACAAATTGAAACAAAACATGCAGTGAGGCTGAAAATAATAATGAGAAAAATCTATGAGTGTAAATGTTCAGCATTTGAACGCTCTCCACGAGGTCATTACTGGCAAATGCATTTATGTTGGTTGGGCCTGGCATGTGAATTATGCAGGAGAGCCAGAGATTTCCATCCCCACCTGGTTTTACTCCATGGCTTCGTCAGTTTCATGGTCCCCAGTCCTGCCAGGAGCAAAGCCTGGCACAGGTGAGAATGAATCACAGAAATCAGAGGAATACTGGAGCTGTAAAAAGCCTATGTGCTTTAGAGGTAACCAAGCTCTATTTCATCATTGTATAGATGAAGAAATGAGTCTCTTAGGAAAGGGGATTGACTTTTGAAATTTACCTAACTGGTAGAGCAAAGTAAGTCTTAGAATCCAAATATTCTGGTGCCGATTCCAAGGCTTTTTTTCTGCTGCAGAACCTAAATTATGTATTTATATTCATTAAGTTTTAATTAACTTACTTATTTCATTTTTGTGTGTAAAGGATTTTCTTTAAAAGTTCAGTTTGCGATTATCTCTCCTTGAAGGTCAAGGAAATCCGACTCAAGGTGAGCATCAAATGTATGTCTATGTTTTTTAAGAAAGTAAAAGATTTACTTAAATGAATTTGCTGTAATTCCTAAGTCCTGTTATTTCCATATACTATATTGCTAAGGGAGTAATGAGGAAAACAATAAGGAATAAGATACAAGCCCCACATATGAAAAGAGGGGACAGGGGTAATGTTATAAGAAAACCCACAGCCAAAGTCTAGGCTACAACAGACATACATCCTGTCCTCAGGAATAGGTTTCAGATCTGACTCCAGTTTCTGGCTTTCCTGTAGATACGCACTCAAATACAGGCCCAGGTGGGCTGAAGGCCACAGAGAATGTCTAAGGTCTGTCCACCGCCATGACCTTTCAGTTATGTGTTATATTAATTTAGTAGGGCTGCTCTTATAAAGTTCCACAAACCTGGTGGCTTAAACAACAGAAACTTATTGTCTCACATTTCTGAGGCTAGAAGTCCAAGATCAAGGTGTCAGCAAGGCTGGTTCCTTCTGAGGGCCATGAGCAACCTCTATACTATGCCTGTCTCCTAGCTTTTGGTGGTTTTCTGGCAATCTTGGGCATTTCTTGACTTGTAGACTCATCACCCTTGGATTAATCAGCTCAAGCTGCCAGAACAAAATACTACAGACTGGGTGGCTTAAACCCCAGAAATAAATTTCTCACAGATCTGGAGACTGAAAAGTCTCAAGATCAAGGTACGGGTTGATTCCAGTTCTGGTGTGGGCTGTATTCTTCGTTTGTAGATGGCTGCTATCTCATTGTGTCCTCACATGGTAGTGAAATGGTTGTGGGGCAGGGAATGAGAGAGAGAGAGGGAGAAAGAGAGAGAGCCCTTTTTATAGTGTCTCTTCTTTTCAGGACACAGATCCTTAAAAGAACTAAGGAGGCATGAATACTGAGACATCACCTAAACTGTCAGATGTCCTGGTCCCAGGATCTCCTGGTCCCAGGAGAGGGTCCCAGGAGAAATTCAACTGGGTCAAAATTCAAATGTTAAAATTCTACCTTGCGGTAGAATTGCAGATGTAATTAATTGGGGATTAGAAATGCGGTTGTTTGCAGATGTAATTAGTTAGGGATTAGGGTCCCACCCTTATGAACTCTTATAACCTTCATTACTTCCACGTAGGACCTATCTCCAAATACAGTCACCTCAAAGGTTAGGGCTTCAGTGTAAAAATTGTAGGGGTATACAATGCAACACCTAGCAACTCTGATCTCTGCCTTTGCGTTCACATGGCATTCTTCCAGTGTGCATGTCTATCTCTGTGTCTAAATAGCCTACTTTTTGTAAGGACTCCAGTCCTATTGAATTGTTGGTCCACTTTAATCTTAACTAATTACATCTGCAAACAACCCCATTTCCAAATAAGGTCACATTCTGAAATACTGCAAGGTAGAATTTTAACATTTGAATTTTGACCCATAGCGTGTATATACCCTCTCCTGGTACCAGGACATTCATCACTTTAGGTGGGGTCTCAGTATTCACTCCTCCATAACAGACCCTGAAACAAAACTTTGCGTGCATGAAGTTATTTGGGAAACACAGGAACTTGAGCGGGGAGTGGGGAAAAGGGCATGATTAAGTCTGCCTCCACAATAGTCACATGGAGAATCCCATTAGTCCCACAGGGAAAATACAGGGAACATTATCCCTCCAGGGAGGAAAAGGAGCAGGGATATTTAAACACCAATTTATTTGTCTGTTGGTGGCCAGTGCCTGTTGTGTCCTCTCTCCCCCTCTTTTTCTTTCTTCATTGTTTGCTTTAGCCTTCTCCAACTCTCCCTGGGGAGAATCCATATTCATGAGCAAAGACACAAATCACCTTCATGCAGCTCTACTCCTGCTCCCTCTGAGTACTAATCTGGATTCCTACCAGTCTTCAGTTGTCATATTCAGGACAATACTTAGAAACATTCATGTTAAACCAGAGTCTCTTCTAGGTCTCACATCTGGCATCATAAAATCACCCGTAGGTGAGCCCTACTCTGGATACTAAGCTATGTGTTCCCAACTTAGAATCTTACTCTGGGAACTTGCATGGAATCTCTCATTCTTTATCTGCCACTAAAACAGAAAAACAAGCATAACAGATATGAAAAGTATAGATAATTTCCTTATTTACAGTATTTAGCAATCTTAATTTATGTTTATGTCTCATCAGTGAACCCCTGCTAATAAAGATTCAATTTTTGCTTAAATTATTTTGGTCCTAGACTGTGGCTTTCCAGGCCATGTCTAATGTCCTTTTGTTCCTAGAACATTTGGTCCATGAACATGACTGTAATAAAAGCAAAACAATCAATCCCAAACCCTCTATCAAGCTTTAAATAGACACAACAAAAAGCACAAAGACAAAAGTGAGAATTACTAGCCCCTCAAAAAATGTCATTCCCCAATTATTTCAACTTGTCATGGCAATAATAACAGGTCAGATTTACAAATGCCTGAAGCAGGAAGTGACAGGAGCAAGTGGAGAACTACATCAACTGCTGCAAGTTTGAGTAAAATGAAAACAGAGAATTAGCCATTGGGTTTAGCAAAATGCGAGACATTAGAGATCATTATAGGAGGTCTTTCAGTGAAGTGGTAGAAAGAAAAACTTGATCAAAATAAATTGGGCAGAAAAGGGGAAGTGAGAAAGTAGAAATAATAAATATGAACAGTTCTTTTAAGGAGTGGAACTGTCAGGGGAGCACAGAAAATAAACAGTATTTGGAGAGGGGTATGAAGTCAAGGTCGAAAGTATGTACTATACAAACACGCACACACACATACACTTTTAAGACAGACAATATCAAGGCATGTTTTTAAGCCAATAGAAATGATCTAGTAGACAACTGGTGATAGTACAGGGCAGAGGAGGGGGTAACTGGGCATATATTATTAGGTTGGTGCCAAAGTAATTGTAGTTTTGCCATTACTTTCAATGGCAAAAACTGCAATTACCCTTGCACCCAATAATAGTTGAATAAAAAAAATTAGTGGACAGGGATCCTTTGACAGAAGAGGAACCCCAAAGCAAGAAAAGGCAGATGGTGTCTACAAATGTAGGTGGGTATATGGGGTTGGTGGGAACAAGAGATTGTTTTCATCTGATTGCATCTATTTTATTAATAAATGCAACTCATCCAGGGAGTGGGGGCAAAGGTGGGGAGTTAGAGAAAAGGAAGGGATTGGAGTTTTGAGATGAAAGGTTGTATTTGTTTCCTACCACCATAGCAAATTCCACAAACTGAGAGGCTAAAAGCAACTAAAATTTATTCTGTGACAATTCTGGAATCCAGAAGTCCAAAATCAAGGTGTTGGAATGGCCACACCCCCCTCTGAAGACTCTGTGGAAGAATCGTCTCTTGTCTGTCCCAGTCTTTGATAGCTCCTGGCATCCCTTGGTTTGTGGCAACGTAACTCTAATTTGTTTTCGTTTTCACATAGCAGTCTTCCCTAGGCCTCTGTGTTTCCAATTTTCCTTTCCTATCTCTTATAAGGTCACCTGTCATTGTGTATAGTGCACACCCTAAATCCAGGATCATTTCATTCTGAGATCTTTAATTATACCTGCAAGAAGACCCTATTTTCCCAAAAGGTCAAATTCGCAGGTACTGGGAGTTAGCAGTTGGACGTATTTTGGAGGATACCATTCAACCCACTATAGAGGTGGTATATCATAATCATCTAGAAGAATCAGGAAAGTTATATAACTAGGAAAGTGTAGAGAGACATCTTGCAATGTCAAGGGTCCATATGAACTTTTGATAATAATTTGAAATAAGACCATTCTACATACTTGTGTGATTTTCCTTGGCAATATTCTGCTGCTTGAATGCCAACATGAACTAAGTGGGTAGTTAATTTAACCAAAGTTGAAATTTTATGAGGCATGCGTAATAAATAGAATGACCAGGATATTATGAACCCTGAATAGAAGTGGCTATGTAGTGTCGAACTATAGTGTAGTACATAAAAGGTGAGGACAAGAGAAGAGAGATGAATTGTCAAAGTGTCAATGGATTAGAGGTCATTATAAGGTTACAAAATAATTGAAATGGGGCTGAGGGTGTTTGAATGAGAATGAGTAGAAAGTAATGGCTGGGGGATAGGATGCTTAAAATCGAGATTTCGGAGATTAGGGTTTCTCAATTCTAGCTGCCCGTTAGAATAATCAGAGATTCTGAATTAATTTTCTGGGGTAGGGCCCTGGACTTGGTATTATCCCAAGAATTACTCATGTACAATATATATGACCATGGCCCTATGAAAATGTATGAAGGTACTGTGGAGGAAATAAAAATCAGTGGAGGTGAAATAAGAGATCAGAATATTACAAAGATCTCCCCAGGAGTAGGAGGAAATGTGAAAACCTCAGGGGATAGGGAATGATTCTTGGGAGGAAGACATGATGTAGGGACCTCAGGACAGTGGATAACTCTCTAGGATAGTTTTTCATGGCAAGCATGAGTACCACAAAGCCTGAAAGAGATGATCAGGCCTAAGAAAATCATCCTTCGTATCATTATTTGCTATTTTAAAATGGTACATGTATTTAATACAATGATCATTTTCCAGGGAATAACTTGACAAAACAGCAGCTGGCTTATACCTTAGAATTATGCCAGGAATTACCAAACAATTCAAGAGACTCTGACCTGCCACCCCATCTCCCAAGTTGCTTCTGTCAACCTGAAATAATCAAAAGGATTAGAATCCAGTTTTAAAGTTTATTTGAGTGAAAACCTGGGAATTGCCATCCAGGAGACACAGACTTCAGATAAATGAGGTCAGTGCCCCAAAGACAAAAGTTAAGTTCTTGCTTATATAGGCAGAAAACAAAGAAGTTTAGTAAGATTATAACATTTTATATACAAGGCTGGTTTATGAGTTACAACAATTTAATTAGGTTGTTTTCTTTTCCATAGGGTTGGCTTTCATGTTCTTTCCACTGTAAAAGTGTATTTAACATTTCATCTTAAGACAATGTGATAGCCATGAGTTCTATGTGTGAGAAAGGTAAGAGGGAAGCTAATCTATAATGGAGATCAAGGGTGAAGAGGGAAGGAGGCTTCCCTGGTGCCCTTTAGTCATTTACAGCATTTTACAAAACAATGTAGGTAAGGAAGAAGGCTAATCTATAATCAGAGGAACACAGATTACAGTTGCTTAGGTTGCAGCTGCCTGCCATGTAACTCAGGCCTTGTAATCACATTCCTTTAAGGCTCAAAATAATTTATAATTCCAACAGCTTAGATTTTGAATTACTTATTTTCACACTTAAAACCTAAGACCACTGCCAACACCTCTCTCTGTCCTCCAGGAAGAGAGGACAGGGCTTATGCTGGATTGTTCATTATTATTGCCACTGCCTCTCTCTGTGGCTGCCATTATCTAATGATCCCAAGAACCAACTCTTGGGCCTCTCCATTTATGTTGTCTTCTCTTCCTTAAACACTCCTTTACCTCTAAGAGATAGCCTGTGATGGCTTCAAAGATAGCCCCCAAATTCTCTCTTAATCCCTTTCTTCTTGAAGTGGACCGGACTTAGTGATTTACTTCAATTAATTATCTAAAGATGGATATAATGCAATAATACTTTCAAGATAGAATTATAAAAAGATTTCAAGTGGGTCTCACACCGCCAATCTTATTTTGCCTGTCAGCTCTGTTTGTTTTTAGGTATTCTTTTACAGAATACAAGAGTTTTTTGGCAATATTTATACGATATTAGAGCAGATATGCCTATATTTTTAAATCCTAATTAGCAAAGTGTCTATCTTCAACAGGCTAAGTCACCAACTCTTCTCTGTCTCAGTACTGCTTACTTTAATTATCTGTTTGTTATATATTAGTTTGTTTCCCCTAACGAGATCTCTTTACAGGTATGAATGTCTATCATAAGCTACTCAACGTCAAACACCACACTATACATTTTTCTTTTACGATTTGTTGTCCATATAGTCAAGATATCGGTTGAGAATGCATCTTCAGGGGAGGACAAGGTATAGAAGCTATACCTTGAAATATCGTTGCTTTGAATATTTTATGTAGCATAAAATTGCATTTTATTAATTTTAAATACCTTTAGACAATAACCAGGCCAATTGTCTGTACAGAAGAAATACCCCCAAATACAATATTTCTTTCCTTCTAAAGATGGCTAATTTTTCATATCTCATCACAAGCATGCCCAAGTAGATGAAACAGAAGCATATGCATATATAATAATGTATTTCAGTTCCTCATTCTTGGTTGAATGACGTGAGTATTTAGTTCAGTTTTGGCCAGGTGGTCTTGATAGCCCCCATTTATTATGAAGTTTTTCATTTGTAAGGACAGAAGCCATTGCCTAGTTTTTCTTAAGTAAAACTGCCTCTGTTGAAAAGATGTCACATTTTATCATTCACTGAACGTTAATTGATCTGGAGCATTAATAAAACAATGTCTTATATTTACATGGTTCTTTATATTTACAAACAACTTTTCATATTCTTTCTTCTTTGACCTCCCAACAGATGTGGATCTAAATATACAGCAGGCTCTTCTATTTCTATTTTTCAAATGAGGGAAACAGAATTGCGGTGAAGTTAAATGACTTGTCCAAATCCCACATCGAGTAAGTTATGACATCAGAAATTGAACAAGGACTTCTGAGGCCATGATGTGACTGATTGATGTCCTCATGCATTAAATCGCCAGAAGGAAAGACTATCATTTACACATGAGCAAATTCAGGTCTGGTAGTTTTTGTTACATATGCTTAAACCTTCTTGGGAACAGTCCTCATGCTCTATATTATGTGAAAAGCACAGAAAGCCTCTCCTGCAGTATAACAATCTGTCTTTCATCACACTCATTTGTGTTTCACATGACTGAGTTTGCTGTTTAGGGAATCATCGGAGTACAATTCCAAATGGAGAAAAATCAGATAAAACCCAGTGTTCCTGGCTTCAGTCTGTGTGATTATGAACACAATACTGTACTTACAGTAGGATGCCAGAGTGAATAGACGCTGTTGCCTTTGAAAGGATGAGCATTCGTTCGACCTAATAACTACCTGACGATGGGTACAATTATCTTTCTCCGAGTGGCACATTATTGTTTGACACATTAATTGTTGTGTCATTTCTTTCTGAAAGGCATGTTGGGTGTCTAATACAAACCAGAGGCTTCATGAATTAGCCATGTCCGAGTGGTGCAGCACTAATTTACTTTTCCAAAATAAAATCAACCCAATCTCGTCACCTGTTTTCAATTACCACAGGCGGACCTGAGCTGCCCTGTGACCTCAATGCTTTCTTCCTGTGCCTTGGCATATCTGATGAACGTCAGCAAGGGCCCCCTTACTCACTACAGCTATGAAACGCCCCTCCTCTGAGGCAAACCGCAGAGAGAGACATAGCTTTGCAGAATTGAACATCCTTTATGACATAATTTCTGCCCAGGAAGCATTGCACAAGAATATTAGCATGGTCTCCTTTCTGTTGTATCCATTCCACCTTGGTTTCTTTCCACTCTTTTCTAGGAAGGGGTCTTTGTATGGAGGACTGTTTCCAAAGCACAAAGACTCTATGGTCTTAGCAAGGCCCAAACATTTAAGTCTGGATGATCTTCTTCCTTTGCTGCAGCTGCTCTTTGACATCCTGCACAGGGTGATGGGCTGGCGGCCCTGGGTGTGCCTCTGGGCCTGTCATCTGTCGTGTTGTTAGACTGCTGATGAGCTGTCGCTGCTTGTCTTTAAAGTCTGCACTTCTCTCTTTTCCAATTTTGGCTGCCACTAGACAATGAAAATCAAGCAGCCACACAGCCCTTTATCCCCTTCCAGATCCAACTGGTTGAATCAGTCTTGGAGCAGAAAACAGAACCTTCCCATTGTCTTCCCAAACACATGGGGTGTGCCTGTCCCATGGCAAATTACTGTTAAAAAAAATCAGAATTAGAATGTGTTTGACATTGCACACTTTGCTGCTAGTGAATGCCATGCCACCCTGAAGACTCATCTCCCCTTTTGGTTTTCATTGGGTCCTTTTCTGTTGCTTTCTTTTCAGCTTGCACCTGTCCCTGACATATACTGCTGCTGACTACCAAGTGAGTTGTTCAGTGAGCTAGAGGTATGATAAATTAAATATGATATGTATCACTGAATCCGTCTTTGGCTGCTTCATTGTACGTTGTAATTTGGGAAGGGACTATTAAAATAAAATACTAAGGAATAAGCAGAAACAGCCCACTGTTAACATGTCCAATGGCAAGAGAAAATTACAGGTTTCATTGTATATGCGGCACCATCTGCCTCTTTGCCGAGGCTGAGCCTTCGGCTTTCCCAGGGGAAATAGCTGTGGATAAGTTATTCAATTAGAACAGCATTATTGGCCAGCTACCTTGGAGAATTGGGTTGATGATGTTGCGATTATCCTCCCGTACATTCCTTCATGTCTCCGGCAGGCTGCAGTGCACGGCAACTTCCTTAAGTGTTTACTGAGCCCTACAGTAGAGGTGAACAATTGGAATGAAGAATATCAAGGATTCCTGAAAGAAAATCAATTTTGAATGAACTTTTCTTGATTAGCCACAGCTCCAATATTCTGAGTCATACTGTATTTTTGTGGACTTTGATTGAATTAAGTGACAGAAATGGCAATCGGGAGGAAAGTGAATTTCATGATATGCATTTAACCTATGGCACTGCACAAAATAATTATTCATGTACAATTGTAAGGTAAAAAAAAAATACCCAGGTCTCCTCAACTGTGATATTAATCTTAGGCATGGGGAAATCTCATAGGAGCATAATGCTTTTTTAATGAAGACTTTAGCTGTTCTTCAAAAATATTTGTATCATAAAAAGGAGTAATTATTTATGAGTCACTCTCTCAGGAAGTCAGATCCCTTCAAGGGTCATGCCATCAACCAAAAACTTCCTAAATGGGAGCTTTTGGAATGTTCATTGTTATCTCTAAGATCCTATGGTTTGTAACTAGAAGACCCAACAATATTCCTCTTGCCTCACACAAATATTTATAATATTTTTATATTTTTAAAAATTATTGGTGCTTAAAGAAAGTTAGACATAAGGAAAAATATTAAAATATAAAACAATTTATTTTCACGTTTCTCACAATTATGTATATACACATCCAAGTATGCTCTGGTATGCCAAATATTTTCCGGGTGCATATCCACACCCCAGGGGCAGTTCAGGTGATGTTCTATGACTGTTAATTGGGCAGGAAAGCAAATGTGCTCCTCATCACTGGTTCAAATTCTGATGGCTTTGGAAGATATCTGGCTGTATTTCTGTTTTTATAAATTGGAAGAATTATGTTTATATTCTTTGTCTTTGTGTGTGTGTGTGTGTGTGTGTGTGTGTGTGTGTGATGCTGATATTTTAAGATACTCATTTTTAAGAGCCTCTTATATATTAGGACATAAACCCTCTATTGCAAAAATGTTTTCCTCCAGCATGTCATTAATTTTCATTTAGTTGTTGATATTTCTGATATTCAAAAGTGTTATTTGCAAGTAGTCGGATCTACTTTTTCACTTGTGTTGTTTTCACGACATTATGTGTAAAGTCTTCACTTGAGATAAGTTAAATATTTACTTACATTTTCTGGGTTTAAAAGTTGAAATGTATTTTCTTTTAACTAATCCATTAGATATGTATGCACATATGTTTGTCTGTGTGAATGTATGTATTTAGCATAGAATGGTCTAAGATAAATGTATCTATGAGATCAGGCTATATTATCAAAAACACTAACATCTCAGTATCTGAACACACATTTTTTTCCTTGCTCGTGTAAAGTTCATGTGTGTCCTGAAAGCTTTTGGATAGATGCCCTCCACAACAACAACAACAACAACAACAACAACAACAACAACAAAAAACAAATTAAGAATTTGGACCGCACTTTTACCTGTTAAAAGCCTTTAAGCTCTGTTTTTCAGAGTACTTCAATCTTATGGCACCCCTATCTCAACTCAAAGCTCTGGGTTCACTGTGGAAGAGGAGGAGAATGTGGGAAATGGGTCCATCATCTCTCATGTACTTTGGGCTGGGAAATCATGCATTGCCTCCTGATAGACACAGCCGGGCTACGGGACCAGTCATCTAGCTACGGCCTACTGACTAGAGGAGTGAAAAAGGAGAACTGGAAATATTGCTAAGGACTGGTAGTATCTGCCACAATTTACCCTTTTGTTTCTCCAAATATTCAGTGCAGTCTCCCTCTGGTATAGATATGTATGACAATTATACTCACCTCCCCTCTAAGAGAGAAAACCCCGTGGTCTTCCTCAGTCATGGCATTGAGCTCAAAGTCCAGAATTCAGAATCTCTGAGTGATAGAATTGTCCTTCCGTATCCATGGGGGCTTGGTTCCAGGACCCCCATAGATATCAAATCCACAGATGCTCAAATCGCTGATATAAAATGGTGCAGTATTTGCACATAACTTATACAT
Source organism: Pan troglodytes (assembly GCF_028858775.2). Classification (NCBI taxonomy): domain Eukaryota; kingdom Metazoa; phylum Chordata; class Mammalia; order Primates; family Hominidae; genus Pan; species Pan troglodytes. The sequence continues at coordinate 80,229,603 of NC_072412.2, read as the reverse complement.
ATCCTTCCATATACTTTAAATCCTCTTTATATTACTTTCAACACCTAATACAATGTAAATACTATGTAAATAGTTAATACTATATTGTTTTATTTACATTAGTTTTTATTGTTATATTGTTTTTATTGGGTTTTTAAAAAATATTTTCCATCCACAGTTGGTTGAATCCTTGGATACAAAGGGCCTACTGCATACTGTACTCTCTATGTCAAGTCTATAGGTAGCTCCCATGGCTTTGGAAACCTAGCAACTAAAATGACAAGTTATCTGGCACTTACACATCTCGTAATTGAAAAAGGAAACAGGAGTCCCTGTTGCTGAAAAATTCTGAATTCCTTCCAGGCAGATGTTTTTTGAGCCCCCTACCTTCACGAGGCCCGGACTCTGCTCTCCTGGAGGATTCAACTTGGTTCTTGTTCTCTGTGTCTTCTGTCTCCACCCTCAGGGAGATATTTGTCCTTTCCTTTCTCCCTTCTTGGGCTCATATAAAATAGATCCTGGAGAATATGAAGTTTTCTTAGCCTACTTCCTACCCAGGGCCCGAGAGGTGTTTTAGCAAGCCGCCCAGGGCAGCTTTGAATGCAGCCTAACACAAATTTGTAAACTTTCTTAAAACATTATGAGGGTTTTTTTTTTTTTTGGTTTTTGTTTGTTTTTTGGTTTTTGGTTTTGCTTATCAGCTATCACTAGTGTTAGTTAGTTAGACAATTCTTCTTCCAGTGTGGCCCAGGGAAGCCAAAAGATTGGACACCTTGTTTTAGAGTCTCAAACACTTTTAGTGCAGGCTCACAGTTTCTTAAGCAATACAACTCTCTTAAAACTTTGTTGGTTTTTCTAAGCTATTGGATTCCAATTAATTCCATGTGCCAATAATTACAGCTACGATTCTTTACCTAGCACACTTCTTACTTCATCCGTATTTCTTTACACTCTTGTGCCTGTACCTCTCCCTGCTTGAAGACCTGGTAGTTTTCTTTTGTCTATCTGGATTTGATGAGAGAATGGAACCCTCAAGCTCTTTTACCTGAGCTATTTTTCCAATTGAAAAGATTACTGGGCCTCAGGCCCTTAGTTTGATCTTTACCGTAAGGCATTTTTATCTCATTAATTCCTTTTTATAAGTAAAAGTTCAGTTTAAATCTATTATTTATTTTTGTTGCTGTTGTTTGTTTGTTTGTTTTTGAACCAGCTCAATTTTAAAGTCTTTTAACGTTTTCTCTTTTACCATTTAGGATTGAAAGCAATTACTGGTTTAACTCATTCAAGACCCCAAATATCTGAACTATTTCCTTTCATTCTTGCTGGCAAACAGATAATACTTTTCAGAACTGTTTTTCTTATAATTCCTTATCAAATACAGCCCATAGCGACCAGCACAGATAAATACCTGCTTTGCGAGCTCTCACACTAGAGACACACATTCATTGGGTACACATTCTGCCTCGCACATTATCAGAGGGGACAGTCTTACCAAATGAGTTCCCGCTGCAAAACTTGGTGTTCCGTCTTTCTAGACACAGGTGTCTGCAACAGAGGAAAGAGCATGGACAATCATTCACTGGCTCCTAATTAATTTATCAGAGCCCATTGATCAGAAAGATAAATGTAGCTCTGCAAAACATAGTATGTCCACAGAAAGGAGGAATATTGGAAATATTGGTAATATCTAGAAATCTCTATGCAAAGAAAACTCTAATTTGTGTTTTCTTCCAAAAGACAAATTTTCCTAATTTGTTAAATATCCCCCTTTACCCATTGGTCCTTTTAAAAATAAAACATTTCATAATCTGTCACAGGAGTAGAAAAATAACAATAAAATAAATACTTCAGACATAGTTAGGGTTACAAGGAATAAATAAACAAGTATTTGTGGATACCTACTGTCCAGTGCAAGAAATTAAATTCCCCACCCAGTAGCCTATCCAATTACATTTACTTTCCTACCCACTTATCTTTTTAGTTAGCTTTTTTTTTTTTTTTTAGACAGGTTCTCACTCTGTCCCCCAGGCTGGAGTACAATGAAAAGGAAAGATCATAGCTCACCGCAGCCTCCAACTCCTGAGCTCACATGATCCTCCTGCCTTAGCCACCCAAAGCACTGGGATTACAGGCGTGGGCCACTGTGCCTGGTCTTATTATTATTTTTAATTACGCATAAATTGAACATATTTATGGGGTAAGGTGTGAGATTTTGGTACCTGTTTACAAGGTGTAATGATTACATCAGGGTGATTATCACATCCATCATTTCAAACATTTATCGTTTCTTTGTGTTGGGAACATTTATAATCCACTCGTCTAGCTATTTGAAAATATACAATAAGTTGTTAACTGTAGTCAGCCTATTGTGTGATAGAACACTTAACCTATTCTTCCTGTCTAGCTGTACTTTTGTATTGGTTAACCAACCTCTTACTACATAGTTCCCACATCCTTCCCTTCCTCTAGTAACCACTACTACACTCTACTGGTATGAGATCACATTTTTTAGCTTCCACATGTGAATGAGAATACATGGTATTTGTCTTTATGTGCCTAAGTTATTTTGCTTAACAATGTCCTCCAAGCTCATCCACATTCTGAGTTCTCAAGTATTAGTGTTAGTCCATGTCATGTGTGTCTATTGATTTTTATTGTCAATTAATTCTAACATTAATATCATACTCTTATTTATTCAGGTTATATAGTATGCATTTCTTAGTTCATTTTCTGTTGTTTATAACAGAATACCTGCAACTTTGAAATTCATAAAGAAAAGAAGTTTCTTTCTTACAGTTATAGAGGCTGAGGAGTAAAGCAGGAGGGGCTGCATTTGGTGAGGGCCTTCTTGCTGGGGGAGACGCTGCAGATTCCCAAGGCAGAAGAAGTTATCCATGGTGAGGGGGCTGAGTGTGCTAGCTCAGGTCCTACTTCCTTTCATTAAGCCACCAGTCGCCTTACCACAATAACTTATTAATCCGTTAGCCCACTGGTTTATTAATCTACCTAGGAATAGATTAATTCATTCATGAGAACAAAGCCCTCATAACCCAATCCCCTCTTAAAGTCCCTACCTCTCAACACTGCCACATTCATGATTAAGTTTTGGAGGGGACAAACTTTCAAACCATGACAATATTCTAATATCTGATAGGACAAGCACCCTTCCTCTCCCTTTATGAAATTATTATTTTTTAAATTTTACTTATTTGTTTATTCTTCCTCCAGGAAATGTAAGATTTCAGTCAAGTTAAAGAAGTTCTACTGGAACTTTTATTTGGTTGTCTTTAAAAGTATGCATTAAATTAAAATAATAAAAATATTTCAGATATTCCATCTTTATATCTACTAGTCTGGCATGTTTACATTTTAAAATTATCATAATTCTCTAGAAAATATTATATTTCCTTCATGTAATTATCATGTACTTTTTGTTGTAGAAAGGCCTAAGAATTTTATTTCTGTTGTGATTTGATCTTTTATATTTTCATCAGTTTATAGATCAAAATTTATAAGACATAGGAAAACAAAGCATTTTTTTCACTTGTTCAGTGCATGTATTAAATGCTTAATAACTTTAAGTGATTTTTTCCATCATTTTTCTGGGTTTAATAATTATATAATCTATTAACAACAATTTGTCTATTTCCTATCACTACATAACTAATTTCTACTTCATATTTCATTGTATTTTTCAGAATTTTAAGAATGTAAAAATAAGTCTATTAATAAGGATCATTGCTTTATTAATTATTTTAATGAAATACTTCTAAAACTTTCAATTATAATAAAAATTTAAGATTGCAATGTTTATCATATTGAGTTATCTTGCCATATCTAGTTTTACCAAAAAAAACAGTCAGCAAGAGATGTTAAATTTTATTAAAGGCCTGTGGCCTTTAATTCATATTCACATGTGTTTTGGTTTGCTTTGGTTGAATTTTACCCATGAGCAGTGGTGTATCAAGGGCAGGCAGTGGGAGCTGTCTGGCCTGGGTACAGGCCATTGTTTAGAATTTAGAGCAACAAACATGTTTTGTCTAGGAGGAGTGTTTTATCTCTGACATTATATAGAATTGAAAGTACATGATTATAATAAAAAGCAGAAGGACTTTTATTAATTTTATTGTGGTTTTAAAATGCTCTACAACAGTGTATCCTTTTGTAATTATAGCCAGGGCTGATGGCTCCCACTATCCTGTCTCTGGTAAGACATTGCCTATCACCCCTTGTAACATAATAGATTTTCCAAAATAAGCCATCCTTACACTCCTATGAATAGATTAATTCACTTATGAGAACAGAGCCCTCATAAGCCAAACACCTCTTAAAGTCCCTACCTCTCAATACTGCCCCATTGGTGATTAAATTTTAGAGGGGACAAATATTTAAACCATGGCAATATTCTAGTATCTGATAAGGGTAAGCGCCTTTCCACTCCCTATTTGGAGAATTCTTTTGTATACACACTGTGTAGAATTTAGTTTGTAGGTTTTCTGCAGAAAACTTACATTATATTTATATTATATTTATATTATAGTTATAATATAACTATATACAAACTATAAATATACTGATATATTAAACATAACTATATATAAACTATAAATATAACTATATATTAAATAAATATAAATACATATGTTTATATTATATTTATTTATATTATAGTCATAACTATTAACTATTACATTATATATATTTTATCTACATTTATTTTAGATATATACTATATAATATCTTCTATTATATATTATATATAAAATGAAGTAATACTTTTGAATAGAAAACCTATAAATATATAATGAAGTAATCATTTTTAATAGAAAACCTACATCTATATATATATATATATTTTTTTTTTTTTTTTTTTAAATTTTTGTGACAGGGTCTCATTCTGTTGCCCAGGCTGGAGCGTCTTTGCCCAGTCATAGCTCACTGCAGCCTTGGACACTTGGGCTCAAGTTATCCTCCTATCTCAGCCTCCAATGTAGCAGAGACTGTAGGCACATGCTGCTGTGACTGGTTAGTTCTTTTCTTCAAAAACGTTTTTTGTAGAGATGTGAGGGTGTCCCACTATGTGGCCCAGGCTAGTCTCGAACTTCTGGCTTCAAGTCATCCTCCTGCCTTGGCCTCCCAAAGCTCTGGGATTACAGGCATGAGCTACTGTGCCTGATATTAATTCTATATTTATATTAAGAATTGGTGTATAATTTTGTGGGGTGGGGGGTGATCAGACATATCATACTTTCATGTCAGAATTGTATTTACTACATAAAATAAATTAGCTAATTATCCTTTATTGATTTTTAATATTTATTTAATTTTAATGTGTACATTTACTTATTCTACATCCATTAACTTGAGAACAGAATACATGGAAGAAAACTATTCCTTGAGAGTTTGAAATAACTATCCATTAAAGTGTCTGAGTATTTACTTAGTAAATTTTAAATTGTCTTTCAAGTTTTTTTATTAGAATTTTTACTTTTCAATAAAGAAAATAAACATTTCACTGATATTTTAAAATACTGACAAAGCTTTTTTACAAATTTTGTCTTGTTATTTTACCCTATTATTCCTTATTTTGTGTATCTGGGTGAGTTCTAGTACTCCTGAATTATAGTTTTCAGAATTCTGTCTGCAGTTCTTTCATGCTACTGGAATTTAATTTATTATTTTTTCTACTACTCTGTATTTTGATTTATTGACTCATACTATTATCTTTACTAATTTCTATTTTTTTAAACTTCCCTAACTTTTGGCTCAATTAATATGTCTTTCTCCTGATACTTGTTTAAGGAGCATTAAGGAATAAAATGGACAGTTAATGGATAGTGGTATTATCTTCTTTATATTCTATAAAATCTAACATTATTTTAGATTTTTCTTTGATACAGTATTATTTAGGAGCGCTTAAATTTCTCTATATTTTTTCTTTTGTCAATTTCTTATTAATAATTTACTATAATTATTGAATACGATCTGTTTAATTTGTGTTTTGGGGCAAATGAATTTTTGTGGCCTAGTTAATGGTCTTGAAACTTTGTTGAAATATTGTTTTATTAAAAATTATAATATTTATCAAAAGGTCGCCAGATTAAACAAAAACTCAATTTGCAAGTGAAAATGATCATTTGGCATCCTGGCATGGTTCAGACAAAATGTACTTCTTTCCAAGAACGTTCAATAGTAATTGAATTGGTGTCACATCACTTTTTATATTTGTACCCAATATAGAAAGACCTGGGTTCAAATACCAGCTCTGCTACAAGTGCTGTCGTTTGAAGGTGTCCTCCAAAAAGCATGTGTTGGAGACTTAATCCCCGATGTATCAGTGTTGGGAGGTGGAGCTTAACAGAAGGTGTTTAGGTCATGAGGGCTCTACCTTCGTGAATGGATTAATGCCAATTTTAAAAGAGCCTGGGTCTGCAAATTCAATCTCTTAGTGCTTTCTCACCCTCTCTTTGCTCTTCCACCATGGGATGACACAGCAAGACACCCCTCACCAGATGCAACCCCTCAATTTTAGACTTGCCAGCCTCCAGACCGTGAGCCAAATAAATTTCTGTTCATTACAAACCAGGTACAGGTATTCTGTTATAGCAAAATAAACAAATTAAGAAAACAAGTCACTAAATTCTGACTTCTTAGTTTTCTTGTCAGCAAATGACAAGAATAATACCAACTTTGAGGTGTCTTGTGTGAGAATTAAATGAATTAATGAATGTCAAGTGCAGTGTCTGCCAATAATCGACACTATAAACCATTGGTTCTTCCTAATTTCATTACTTCTGGGAAGAGGTTCTTTTAATTATTTTTGAGACTCTGCTGATTCCTTGCTCACTCTGTCTTGAGTACACTTTTTCATTCTGTTCTCTTGGCTCTCAGTATAGTTAGTCATCTCTACAGTCTGTCTTGAGCATTAGCAGTGAGGGGCTTTTATATCTTCCCAGCTTTTGACAGAAAGAATAACTGCTGTTCTTATAGCAGTTATAAGCTGAAATTATATCTCCCAATTCCCTAAAACATGGATTCTTTGACTTTTCCTGAGCAAAAGTATGGGGAGAACAACCAGAGAATTTTACTGTTTGGCCATTTCACAAATTCTGTCAAGAGCATAACAGGTCTCCTCAGTGTATATATATCTAATCTATTATGCTTGTAGCTTACTATAGAGATGATTTGTTTGTTCTAGCAATTTTTCACGTTAAAAATGTACACAAAACATTGAATTATTGCTAAAGCTTCTGATTAACTTACATTTTGAGCTATGATATAGAAATATGACTTGCTGGTCAATAAATAACAACATATTTCAAAAACAACTAAATGATTGTGGAATATTTTAATTGGTTGTTTGGAAAATGTATATTTTAGCCCAAATCTGAGTACATATTAATTACTTAGCATTAATTCTTGATTTTTTAATTTCAGTTTGAAGAAGAAACAGAAAAGCTTCTCTATGAGTTTTAGAAAAAGTACAGTCATCATTTTCTTTATTTTTTCATAACCCCACATAACTAAATATCATTTTGCCAAAATACTTATGTTTCATTTGCCTTCGAAAACCCCTAAATTTTTCTGTATTCAGAAAGCATTCACCTGGCCATTAACATAAGATCATTGCCATTTGTTTGCAGAGATATTCCTGTTAATAATATTACTATGTAAACATGTCGGTTAGCAGAAAAGGTCAATATATGACAATAGTTCTTTTGGCAAAGAACATAGCCCGAATCTGAAGAGCAAATAATATGAGAGCGTTTAAGTAATCTTTGTGAGATTACAAAATATGGATGAAGTTTGTAAGTTAGTGAATAAACAGATCATCAGAGATAGCATACTTAAAATTAATTAACTATTGAATAGCCCTCATAAAATACTCCTAACAACACAGTCTGAATCTTCAGATGTCATATGTCACATAGTAATTATTATCATTTGTATTAATTGTGTGTTTCATGGAATAATGTAAGACTTCGTACTAATGACTTTATATATGTTAGATAATATGCTTGTCATATTAGATAATATACTTGTCATAGTTGTATAATATAACAACTATGAGTTGTTATATTATCTTTATTGTTAATCACAGGGCTTGTTAATGTTGCAACTAGTTTTCAAATATAGTTGATCTTCCTCTCATATATGGATGGATCTCAAAATTTCCTACACACTTTCCCTAATGCTGCAACATTGAAACTTCCTTTTAACAAAAACTGACTTAATACCAAGAATGGGATTGCATCTAGGAGGAGTCACAGTATGGGACTTCAGGCCAGTAACCTGGTAACAGGCAGAAAGGACACAGATATTACAGGCTGGAGAGCTGGTGGACTAGAGTCATTACATGGACAAATATTTGTAAACATGTTTCTAGTGAGTTATTGTAAACAGATTACATACTAATCAAGGATGTAGCATTAAGGAAAATGGGTAGGACATTTAAAAATGTTAATATAATTGGCTCACATGAGAGAGATGTATGTGGGTTTCATCCATCAGGTTTGCTCTGATTAAGGAAGTTCTTTCTGCTTGAGACAAGAAATTTATGTTGACTGGAATTCTGAAAATTTGACAAGACATGGGGCTGAAAAATTTACTTGGGGAATTCTGAGAATACAGTGATATCATGGTTTTTAATCTCTGCAACTCCCTACCCCTTATAAAAAGACAGAATTTTAAAAAATAATTTTAATAAAAGAACCTCACACTCACCAACTACATCAAAACTAGGTAATATAACATGACTATGACTCCCCCAAATAAAAGTGCATGGTGACAAATCAGCTAAAAGACCTGTCTTGTATATGCATATATGCAGGAAGAAGTGAAGAGAAGCAACAGAACCTCTGATAGACCCTGACAGGAAACTCAAAATTGCCAACAGCAACTCTGCAAAGTGTGACGAGCTAATTTAAGAATAGCAGCAGAAACTTGTAGGAGGTTTTGAAGGATCCAATTTGTGATTGAGTACAGTGTTTACCAGACTTTCTGAAATTTGGAGTATTCTGCTCTATGAACTCTCAAAATAATCAGCCAAATCTCCTTCCAGGAAAATTCCCCAATCAGATGATTCTTTTGGGAGTAGAATCCAAATTGATCAAAACAGGGATCATAGGGGCAAATAAATTGAAATGGTCAGAATAAACATATGGGAAAGGAACATAGTCAGGAAATCTCAAAAAGTAAGAGGCCATGCTTTTGAACACTTCATGAAATTCACTACAGAGTATTATAAAACTTTTTTTTTTTAAAGGAGCAATGTATTTATTTGGAGTAAAGTTGATTCAGGCCCTTCATTTATTCATTCAACAAATACATCTTGAGTGTCTCTTAGGGGTAAGACATTGTGCATGATACAAACAAATCTGGATCAGACACAGTATCAATCCTCAGGGAATGTATAACCTAGAATCACAGAAAAACTATACTACATAATAGTAGCTCAAATATTCATTCAACGGTAAGACCAATATTATACTTCAAAGATATTGCCAAAGAAACACTTACTAAGTTTGTTGGAATGTTATTTTAATTATTGTATAAGAGAGTTCTAAAAGTATTAAAAAACGTAAATATCTTCCCTTGTCAAAAATTAAGTATATATCAAAAATTTAATAATATCAAAGTTATTTCAATATTATTACTCAGCAAAGACCACTGTATATACTAATCTTTGTACGTTAGGATATAAAACTAATCATAAAACTGATCATAAAACTATTATGAGAAGACTAATCATAATCACAAAACTAATCATAAAACTGATCATATTGGCAGTTCCAAAAAAACCTAGCCTTAGGTTCTCAAGGTTTGTTTATAAATCTCACATCTAATAAAGTCAGGACAACTGCAAAAGATAAATGATTTAAGTAAAAAATAATATATTACTTTAAAAATTCATTTTTATTTCTATTGACCTGTTGTTTGCAAATTATTAGAAACATTCACTATAATGTTTAGGAAATTCAATTTTTTAAAATTTATTATTATTATTATTATTATTATTATACTTTAAGTTTTAGGGTACATGTGCACAAAGTGCAGGTTAGTTACATATGTATACATGTGCCATGCTGGTGCGCTGCACCCATTAACTCGTCATCTAGCATTAGGTATATCTCCCAATGCTATCCCTCCCCCCTCCCCCTAACCCACAACATTCCCCAGAGTGTGACGTTCCCCTTCCTGTGTCCATGTGTTCTCATTGTTCAATTCCCACCTATGAGTGAGAATATGCGGTGTTTGGTTTTTTGTTCTTGCGATAGTTTACTGAGAATGATGGTTTCCGGTTTCATCCATGTCCCTACAAAGGACATGAACTCATCATTTTTTATGGCTGCATAGTATTCCATGGTGTATATGTGCCACATTTTCTTAATCCAGTCTATCATTGTTGGACATTTGGGTTGGTTCCAAGTCTTTGCTATTGTGAATAGTGCCACAATAAACATACATGTGCATGTGTCTTTATAGCAGCATGATTTATAATCCTTTGTGTATATACAAAGTAATGCGATGGCTGGGTCAAATGGTATTTCTAGTTCTAGATCCCTGAGGAATCGGCACACTGACTTCCACAGTGGTTGAACTAGTTTACAGTCCCACCAACAGTGTAAAAGTGTTCCTATTTCTCCACATCCTCTCCAGCACCTGTTGTTTCCTGACTATTTAATGATTGCCATTCTAACTGGTGTGAGATGGTATCTCATTGTGGTTTTGATTTGCATTTCTCTGATGGCCAGTGATGGTGAGCATTTTTTCATGTGTTTTTTGGCTGCATAAATGTCTTCTTTTGAGAAGTGTCTGTTCATGTCCTTCGCCCACTTTTTGATGAGGTTGTTTGTTTTTTTTCTTGTAAATTTGTGTGAGTTCATTGTAGATTCTGGATATTAGCCCTTTGTCAGATGAGTAGGTTGCGAAAATTTTCTCCCATTTTGTAGGTTGCCTGTTCACTCTGATGGTAGTTTCTTTTGCTGTGCAGAAGCTCTTTAGTTTAATTAGATCTCATTTGTCAATTTTGTCTTTTGTTGCCATTGCTTTTGGTGTTTTAGACATGAAGTCCTTGCCCATGCCTATGTCCTGAATGGTAATGCCTAGGTTTTCTTCTAGGATTTTTATGGTTTTAGGTCTAACGTTTAAGTCTTTAATCCATCTTGAATTGATTTTTGTATAAGGTGTAAGGAAGGGATCCAGTTTCAGCTTTCTACATATGGCTAGCCAGTTTTCCCAGCACCATTTATTAAATAGGGAATCCTTTCCCCATTGCTTGTTTTTCTCAGATTTGTCAAAGATCAGATAGTTGCAGATATGCGGCGTTATTTCTGAGGGCTCTGTTCTGTTCCATTGATCTATATCTCTGTTTTGGTACAAGTACCATGCTGTTTTGGTTACTGTAGCCTTGTAGTATAGCTTGAAGTCAGGTAGCGTGATACCTCCAGCTTTGTTCTTTTGGCTCAGGATTGATTTGGCGATGCGGGCTCTTTTTTGGTGCCATATGAACTTTAAAGTAGTTTTTTCCAATTCTGTGAAGAAAGTCATTGGTAGCTTGATGGGGATGGCATTGAATCTGTAAATTACCTTGGGCAGTATGGCCATTTTCACGATATTGATTCTTCCTACCCATGAGCATGGAATGTTCTTCCATTTGTTTGTATCCTCTTTTATTTCCTTGAGCAGTGGTTTGTAGTTCTCCTTGAAGAGGCCCTTCACATCCCTTGTAAGTTGGATTCCTAGGTATTTTATTCTCTTTGAAGCAATTGTGAATGGGAGTTCACTCATGATTTGGCTCTCTGTTTGTCTGTTGTTGGTGTGTAAGAATGCTTGTGATTTTTGTACATTGATTTTGTATGCTGAGACTTTGCTGAAGTTGCCTATCAGCTCAAGGAGATTTTGGGCTGAGACAATGGGGTTTTCTAGATATACAATCATGTCGTCTGCAAACAGGGACAATTTGACTTCCTCTTTTCCTAATTGAATACCCTTTCTTTCCTTCTCCTGCCTAATTGCCCTGGCCAGAACTTCCAACACTATGTTGAATAGGAGTGGTGAGAGAGGGCATCCCTGTCTTGTGCCAGTTTTCAAAGGGAATGCTTCCAGTTTTTGCCCATTCAGTATGATATTGGCTGTGGGTTTGTCATAGATAGCTCTTATTATTTTGAAATACGTCCCATCAATACCTAATTTATTGAGAGTTTTTAGCATGAAGGGTTGTTGAATTTTGTCAAAGGCCTTTTCTGCATCTATTGGGATAATCATGTGGTTTTTGTCTTTGGCTCTGTTTATATGCTGCATTACATTTATTGATTTGCGTATATTGAACCAGCCTTGCATCCCAGGGATGAAGCCCACTTGATCATGGTGGATAAGCTTTTTGATGTGCTGCTGGATTTGGTTTGCCAGTATTTTATTGAGGATTTTTGCATCAATGTTCATCAAGGATATTGGTCTAAAATTCTCTTTTTTGGTTGTGTCTCTGCCCGGCTTTGGTATCAGGATGATGCTGGCCTCCTAAAATGAGTTAGGGAGGATTCCGTCTTTTTCTATTGATTGGAATAGTTTCAGAAGGAATGGTACCAGTTCCTCCTTGTACCTCTGGTAGAATTTGGCTATGAATCCATCTGGTCCTGGACTCCTTTTGGTTGGTAAGCTATTGATTATTGCCACAATTTCAGATCCTGTTATTGGTCTATTCAGTGATTCAACTTCTTCCTGGTTTAGTCTTGGAAGAGTGTATGTGTCGAGGAATTCATCCATTTCTTCTAGATTTTCTAGTTTATTTGCGTAGAGGTGTTTGTAGTATTCTCTGATGGTAGTTTGTATTTCTGTGGGATCGGTGGTGATATCCCCTTTATCATTTTTTATTGCATCTATTTGATTCTTCTCTCTTTTTTTCTTTATTAGTCTTGCTAGCGGTCTGTTACTTTTGTTGATCCTTTCAAAAAACCAGCTCCTGGATTCATTAATTTTTTGAAGGGTTTTTTGTGTCTCTATTTCCTTCAGTTCTGCTCCGATTTTAGTTATTTCTTGCCTTCTGTTAGCTTTTCAATGTGCTTGCTCTTGCTTTTCTAGTTCTTTTAATTGTGATGTTAGGGTGTCAATTTTGGATCTTTCCTGCTTTCTCTTGTGGGCATGTAATGCTATAAATTTCCCTCTACACACTGCTTTGAATGTGTCCCAGAGATTCTGGTATGTTGTGTCTTTGTTCTCGTTGGTTTCAAAGAACATCTTTATTTCTGCCTTCATTTTGTTATGTACCCAGTAGTCATTCAGGAGCAGGTTGTTCAGTTTCCATGTAGTTGAGCAGTTTTGAGTGAGATTCTTAATCCTGAGTTCTAGTTTGATTGCACTGTGGTCAGAGAGATAGTTTGTTATAATTTCTGTTCTTTTACATTTGCTGAGGAGAGCTTTACTTCCAAGTATGTGGTCAATTTTGGAATAGGTGTGGTGTGGTGCTGAAAAAAATGTATATTTTGTTGATTTGGGGTGGAGAGTTCTGTAGATGTCTATTAGGTCTGCTTGGTGCGGAGCTCAGTTCAATACCTGGGTATCCTTGTTGACTTTCTGTCTCGTTGATCTGTCTAATGTTGACAGTGGGGTGTTAAAGTCTCCCATTATTAATGTGTGGGAGTCTAAGTCTCTTTGTAGGTCACTCAGGACTTGCTTTATGAATCTGGGTGCTCCTGTATTGGGGGCATATATATTTAGGATAGTTAGCTCTTCTTGTTGCATTGATCCCTTTACCATTATGTAATGGCCTTCTTTGTCTCTTTTGATCTTTGTTGGTTTAAAGTCTGTTTTATCAGAGACTAGGATTGCAACCCCTGCCTTTTTTTGTTTTCCATTTGCTTGGTAGATCTTCCTCCATCCCTTTATTTTGAGCCTGTGTGTGTCTCTGCACGTGAGATGGGTTTCCTGAATACAGCACACTGATGGGTCTTGACTCTTTATCCAATTTGCCAGTCTATGTCTTTTAATTGGAGCATTTAGTCCATTTACATTTAAAGTTAATATTGTTATGTGTGAATTTGATCCTGTCATTATGATGTTAGCTGGTTATTTTTCTCGTTAGTTGATGCAGTTTCTACCTAGTCTCGATGGTCTTTACATTTTGGCATGATTTTGCAGCGGCTGGTACCAGTTGTTCCTTTCCATGTTTAGCGCTTCCTTCAGGAGCTCTTTTAGGGCAGGCCTGGTGGTGACAAAATCTCTCAGCATTTGCTTGTCTGTAAAGTATTTTATTTCTCCTTCACTTATGAAGCTTAGTTTGGCTGGATATGAAATTCTGGGTTGAAAATTCTTTTCTTTAAGAATGTTGAATATTGGCCCCCACTGTCTTCTGGCTTGTAGAGTTTCTGCTGAGAGATCCGCTATTAGTCTGATGGGCTTCCCTTCGTGGGTAACCCGACCTTTCTCTCTGGCTGCCCTTAACATTTTTTCCTTCATTTCAACTTTGGTGAATCTGACAATTATGTGTCTTGGAGTTGCTCTTCTCGAGGAGTATCTTTGTGGCGTTCTCTGTATTTCCTGAATCTGAACGTTGGCCTGCCTTGCTAGATTGGGGAAGTTCTCCTGGATAATATCCTGCAGAGTGTTTTCCAACTTGGTTCCATTCTCCCCGTCACTTTCAGGTACACCAATCAGACGTAGATTTGGTCTTTTCACATAGTCCCATATTTCTTGGAGGCTTTGCTCGTTTCTTTTTATTCTTTTTTCTTGAAACTTCCCTTCTTGCTTCATTTCATTCATTTCATCTTCCATTGCTGACACCCTTTCTTCCAGTTGATTGCATCGGCTCCTGAGGCTTCTGCATTCTTCACGTAGTTCTCGAGCCTTGGTTTTCAGCTCCATCAGCTCCTTTAAGCACTTCTCTGTATTGGTTATTCTAGTTATACATTCTTCTAAATTTTTTTCAAAGTTTTCAACTTCTTTGCCTTTGGTTTGAATGTCCTCCTGTAGCTCGGAGTAATTTGATCATCTGAAGCCTTCTTCTCTCAGCTCGACAAAGTCATTCTCCATCCAGCTTTGTTCCGTTGCTGGTGAGGAACTGCGTTCCTTTGGAGGAGGAGAGGCACTCTGCTTTTTAGAGTTTCCAGTGTTTCTGCTCTTTTTTTTCCCCATCTTTGTGGTTTTATCTACTTTTGGTCTTTGATGATGGTGATGTACAGATGGGTTTTTGGTGTGGATGACCTTTCTGTTTGTTAGTTTTCCTTCTAACAGACAGGACCCTCAGCTGCATGTCTGTTGGAGTACCCGGCCGGCCGTGTGAGGTGTCAGTCTGCCCCTGCTAGGGGGTGCCTCCCAGTTAGGCTGCTCGGGGGTCAGGGGTGAGGGACCCCCTTGAGGAGGCAGTCTGCCTGTTCTCAGATCTCCAGCTGCGTGCTGGGAGAACCACTGCTCTCTTCAAAGCTGTCAGACAGGGACATTTATGTCTGCAGAGGTTACTGCTGTCTTTTTGTTTGTCTGTGCCCTGCCCCCCTAGAGGTGGAGCCTACAGAGGCAGGCAGGCCTCCTTGAGCTGTGGTGGGCTCCACCCAGTTCCAGCTTCCCGGCTGCTTTGTTTACCTAAGCAAACCTGGGCAATGGCGGGCGCCCCTCCCCCAGCCTCGCTGCTGCCTTGCAGTTTGATGTCAGACTGCTGTGCTAGCAATCAGCGAGACTCCGTGGGCGTAAGACCCTCGGAGCCAGGTGTGGGACACAATCTCCTGGTGCGCCGTTTTTTAAGCCCTTCGGAAAAGTGCAGTATTCGGGTGGGAGTGACCCTTTCTTTCAGGTGCCGTCTGTCACCCCTTTCTTTGCCTAGGAAAGGGAACTCCCTGACCCCCTGCACTTCCCGAGTGAGGCAATGCCTCGCCCTGCTTCGGCTCGCGCAGGGTGTGCACGTCCACTGACCTGTGCCCACTGTCTGGCACTCCCTAGTGAGATGAACCCGGTACCTCAGATGGAAATGCAGAAATCACCTGTCTTCTGCGTCGCTCACGCTGGGAGCTGTAGACCAGAGCTGTTCCTATTCAGCCATCTTGGCTCCTCCCTCCTATAAAACTTTTTTTTTTAAGCAATGCTGACATGTCTCTTACCTCTAAAAGTATTAGAAAAGCAATTTCCTGGAAATTTAGTGAAAGAATTATAATCAAATCCCATATAAAGTTACTATAAAAAATAAGACAATGAAAAGATAAATTATATTCCTACAGACTATAGGAGTTTCCTTACCAATATATTCAATCAGTTAGGTCTTGCAGATTTATTCAAACTCTGATTACTGTTAATAAAACACACTTGCATTTTGAGGTCATGGATAAAAGATAAAATGTCACAAAGAACAAAATAACTTTGAATTAGAAAAAGTCAGAAATGGGAAGGGTGTGGTGGCTCACGCCTGTAATCCTAGCACTTTCGGAGGCCAAGGCGGGCAGATCACAAGGTCAGGAGATCAAGACCATCTTGGCTAATAAGGTGAAACTCTGTCTCTACTAAATATACAAAAAAAAAAAAAAAAAAATTAGCTGGGCATGGTGGCGTGGTGGCAGGCGCCTGTAGTCCCTGCTACTCGGGAGGCTGAGGCAGGAGAATGGCGTGAACCCGGAAGGTGGAGCTTGCAATGAGCCGAGATTGCGCCACTGCACTCCAGCCTGGACGACACAGCGAGACTCTGTCTCAAAAAAAAAAAAAAAAAAAGTCAGAAATGAGATCATAGAACTCAGCAAAATATTAGAAAACAAATATTAAGAAATGAAGTCTAAACTAGAAGGAACATAGAACAAAGAAACACAATGGATACGATAGAGAAATAGAAAGAAAAAAGAAGAAATATTTAAAAATAAAAAAGAAAGAGAAAGATTAAAGGAGTCCAGAAAAAAAAATGTTAAAATATGTGCACAATAGGAGTCCCCAAGGAGGAAAATCAAAACAATGAAATGAAAACAAGATTAAAAGTGAAAATTCAAAATCTTCCTTGAAATAAAATACAGTTGAAACTATATGCTAAAAATGACACTACTTAGCTAGGAAAAATCAACTCAAAAATGACAAATTCTAGGCATATTCTAAGAAAATTACTGATCCTACAGAATAAAATAAAATAAAATAAAGGAAGAAAAATAAAAAAGGGAGATTTCCAAAACATATCAAGCCACTTATGAAGGAAACAAAAACAGATTTTGAGCATATTTCTCAATAGTAATACTTTATGCCAAATCACCATAGTATAAAATACATTTAGCTACATTGGAAAAGAAATTAAAATTGGGGGTATATTTTACATCCAGCCAAACTAACTGTTAGATATAGAGGCCACAGAAATATGGTTGTAAATATCATTCATGTTCCCATAAACCTCTACGGAGAAAGCTACTAGGAAATTATCTTCCAACAACCAAAACTGCAAGAGAACCATCAACTTAAGGACTTTTGATAAGCATTAAAAATGTTTACATGTAAAACTTAGATTAATAATGGTCTCAAAGGAGATAGTATAATATATAGTAGCTGTATGTCTGACAATGTAGGTATAAGACAATTATCAAAAATGATGGGAGAAAGCAAATAAAAAGTATAAAAAGATTACTAGACATAAGTGGGTATTACTTTAAATCATATGTCTTAAGACAAGGAAAGGAAAAGATAAAATTTATAGCTAATGTCAATATTGCTTATCATAGGAAGCCAATATGCAATAACCAAAGAAGCAAAAGGGCATTGAAAAGAGAAATAGGGCTCTAATATAATAACACTGATATAAAATTACTCATTAGAATAAAAATATAGACTTTCTTAAATACTAAAATATCTATTTAAAAGAGAGAATGAGAAAAAAGACCATTTATTGACAAACTATTCACATAAAAATTTGTATAAATATTAAAGTAACATTAAAAAATGATTAAATCGAACTATATAAGCACACATGTACACAATCTGAAATTTTCCTTTTATTTATAAGATATATATACATATCTTATATATATTTATTATATATTTTTTTATATATAGTTTAAGTAAAAGCAAATTTGTAGATTAGCTGACAAAAAATATCACACAACTTAAAGAAAGTGATTCAGAATAATGTTTTTATTTTTATTTTAAGGATTGATGAAAACTTACTGGACAAATGAGGATAAAAGACAGCAGGGTTACAATCTTGATATCTGAGAAAATAGAATTTAGAACAAAACAAATGCACTGAAAGAAACAAAGGTTACTATTGGATGTCAAAGACTACAATTCAAATAATTTTTTTAATACCTATACATCCAGTGCCACAACAAGCTTTAATAAAGCAGAAATTATAGAAGATGCAAGGAAAAATAGAAATACAGCAAAAAAGAAGTGTGAGGGGTGGTACTAAATCCTACAGTATAGTAAAACATACTACTAAGTCTGTAGTTTTAAAAGTATGGTATTAGCGAAGATAGCCAGAGGAACAGAAGAGAAAATTTAGAATTAGGCCCATTTATATATGGATTTAGTATACAATAAAGGCAACATCTCAAATTACTAGAAAAATATATATTTTTAAAAACGTGGTGGAAAAATATATACTTGGGTGAATTTCAAGTGAACAAGAGATTCTATTAAAGAAATGAAGGCGTACAAATAATAGAAGGAAACTTGGTTGAATTTTTCTCTATGCCTAGTCTGAACAAATATTCCATAGTTAGACCAAATCCAGAAATAATGAGGAAAAGTACATTTGCTTACATAAAATTTGTAAAACTATATATGACAAAGGAAAAATAAGGAAACAACAATAATGTATTTAGGAAAATATTTGCAACTTATATCACATACAAAGTCTCAGTATCATACTACATAACAAGCTTCTAAACATGTAAAGAAAAGCACCAACCGTCCTACAGAAAAATGAGTTAGGGAAATGAACAAACAGTTCATACTGAAAGAAATACAACTGGCTCTAAATCATATAAAAATATTCTCAAGCTTGCTCAAAAAAGAAAAAAAATGTCAATTAAAACTACACTGATACCATTTTTCATATATTATACTGGCAAATATCCACAGCTTTGACAACACATTCTCTTGGAAAGGCTGTAAAGAAACTGGCACTCTCATATATTGCTGATGGGAATGCAAAAAGATACATAACACATGGAGGAAAATTTGGCAATTGCTATGAAAATTGCATGAGCACTTTGACCCAGAAATTTTCCTTCTGGGAATTTATCTCAAAAATACACTGGTAATTTTCAAAAAGAGATCTGTATGAAAAATATGCACCATATAGACATATAGTTATCATGAGACTATTTGTAAAAGCTAAAAACTTGAAACACATTAAATGTCCATCAACAGAGAATGATTGACTAAACTCATGTACAATCACACAGTGGAGAATCATGTAGCTGTGAAAAAGAATTAGGAATATTTATATACTTTTATGAAGTAATGTCTACAATATATTGTTAAGTGAAAAAGAAGGTAGTACATAAGCACTTATCTAACAAAGGAAGATATATGTGTGTTTAGATAAGGAAGATATGTATATTTCTTTGTTAGGTAAGGAAGATATATATGTATCTTCCTTTGTTAGGAAGGAAGATGTGTGTGTGTGTGTGTATATATATATATATGAAGGAAAGAAGATATATATACACATATACATAGTGTGTGTATATTTATATATACACACACACTTTCACGTATCACTGTATGTGTGTGTGCATGCTTATAGTTATATTTAATAAAAGCAAAGAATTAAAAAATAAACAATAAAATTCAGAAAACACTTGTTATATTTATGGTGAAGTGATGACACAGGATGAAGATAGAAGAGCTAGATTTCTGGGAATATGTTTCGTTTATAATCTTTGCTAGACTACTCATATGTATACTCAATTTAAATCTATTTAGAGTTGTTGCTTTAATGCCTTGGGAGCAGAGACTCTTTACATCCTTCGAACTACAACATTCTGGTTGATCAATTCTCTTTAGGTGGTAACTTGAATAGTATGGCTGTTCCTTTATAGAACAGAATCTGAAGCCCGTAAAACAGTCTGACAACTATTGAATTAGAAAAGAGAATTATCTCTCATATACTAAATCTACACAAGATTACATATTTTCATTATTACTTACATGTTGATTACAACAAAACACACATATAACTCAAATTTTTAAAAAGGAAAAATTGAAGAATTTTAAGATGAAGAATAAAATAATATATGTTTATATCAAATGTCAACATAGTTGTTGCTGGACATAAAATTGGCTCTAATCTTTCTAGAAGTCAAAATAAAACAAGTTTCATATCTCTTATTTTCAGACAGAACACAAATAATTCAGCAAGGGATACAAAGTAATTTCTGGTCCAATATTCAGAAAAAAATTATCAGAAAATTATGTAGAAAAGAGGTGACTTTATCAGTTAGAATTCCTTCACTTGCAAGTCATGGAAAATCTATTCAAACCAGCTTAAACAATAAGGCTAACCTTGAAAAAAGAGGAAGACCATTTCCAGAAGCTTAGAAAACCTCTTTTCATGTCTTCACCCAACTTGGAATACTTAGATCAATAAGTCTCTAGAAAAGGAGGTGGAGTCAGCTACCCCAATATTTGTGTACTCCATGGAGTAGAGATGAATACGGTAACAAAATTGACTTCTGTTAAAAAAATAAAAAATAAATTGGCCGGGCATGGTGGCTCAGGCCTGTAATCCCAGCACTTTGGAAGGCCGAGGCAGGGGGATCACCTGAAGACAAGAGTTCGAGACTACCTTGGCCAACAAGGTGAAACTCCCATCTCTACTAAAAATACAAAATTAGCCAGGCAGGGTCACGCACTTCTGTAATCCTAGCTACTCAGGAGGCTGAGGCATGAGAATCACTTGAACCCGGGAGGCAGTGGTTGCAGTGAGCCGAGATTACACCACTGCACTCCAGCCTGGGTAACAAGAGAGAAACTCTGTCTCAAAAAAAAAAAAAATTAATTAATTTTAAAAAAGAGGACAGAGGGATGGCAAACTCCAATGACCATTACTATGAGTTAATGGGAAGTGTCTTTATCATCAACTTTACTACAGTTACCAAGTGGATTTTATGCAACCATTTCTCACTCATCTTTGTTAGAAATCAGGCCTCTTAAGAAAGACATCTCAGCCAAGTTTACAAATATGTAGCCTTTATCCAAGTGAGATTGAACTGAGAATGCCTACATGAATATTGAAAGCACTTCCCTTTGACTAAAGTTTTCTAACCCAAATTAAATGGCAGACGAGTAAACTGTAGGAATTCTATAAGATAGATTCAGGAAGTTAGGAAGCAAAATACGGGAAAGGCAGAGGGAGCCACTGCACTGAAATATCCATCAAAAAAGAAAACGAAAAAGAGGACAGGCTTTTACGCACTGTTGTAAACAATCCTGCCTGAGTAGCACTTACTAACTGCATTGATAAACACTTGCTCTAGGTACTAGATAGCAAATTGTTTTAGGTTACCTTTACGATAACGAATGTGGTTGCTAGTTTTCTGTTAGGGTAGAGCCATTAGTATAAAAAACAGTCAAAAACAGGTAGGGCTGTCAATCAATTATTAAGTTTTCTCACCAAGGAGAAGACCATCTAACCTCATTATAGAAATAGGCTATTGTGGTTCTTACAAGGAAAACCAGTTTTTAAGAATGTCTTAAATAGGCAAAATGCTTACCAAAGACCATACACTTCTACAGTAGGGAACAAGACAGTATGTCTTTTCCTGGATCATTTTCAGAGCATGTGTTACCACATGAGCGCCACAGACATAAGGTAATCTCAATAACATCTTTGTGGAGAATTGAAGCTAAACATCATAACCACCAAAGTAAAGGCCAGGATAGCTTATTGGCTCAACGTATCTACCATCTAGGTAGCCAAATAAGTTTTCTAAATATGTGGAGTTATTAAAAGTGACCCATGCAACATTAGAAAATGTTTGCCACATAATATGCTTTTAGTTTTCTTATCCTGAGCACTACTTTCCTGACAGCAGTTGGATACTAGAATCATTTGTCTCTTAAGGCCATGCTTGTTTCATGCTGTTAAAGCTGTCATCACTTAGTAGAGAGGCCTATACATAAAGTTTATCTAAAAAAGGAATCTGATCTTTAAGGTATAATTTTAAAAAGAAGGGGGAGCAACTGAATCAACACTTCAAATTATTTTAGAATGACTGAGATTCTGTGTTAACCTCATGTATCTTGGCCCATAGCCATTTTCCTGTCCACAGAATCAATGAGAAGTGAAAAGTTAATGAAAGCTACCAAAAGACACATTGTTGAACTGTTCAAGATTGTATTCAGCTGCATATTATAGAAATCTGACAAACAATGGCTTAGACAAGTAAGGATTTTTTTTTTTTTAAATACTCACATAACAAGGAATACAATTGAAAGCAATTTAGGGCTGATGCACAAGGAGCCAGGCTACTTCTGCATTGAAGATAGAAAGGCTGTTAGACTTCTAGGTATCACATCTATGTTTAATGAAGAAGGAGGAAGATGGAGTGGTAAACATTTATACCAGTTTATTGTGTGTGTGTCATGTACAACCATACTTATAAACTAAGTTACCAGAAGCCCCATTTTTCTTGAAGACCTCCATTAATATGGCATTGGCCAGATCTAGAAAACATGACTTCCTTTAGCTTTAATTACTTTAAATGTAATACAATGCCTCCCTCCAAAAGTTAGAGTTCTGTTAATAAGAAGTGAGGGGAAAGTGAATATTGATTAGGCAATTAGGAGTATTTGCCTCTATTATCCTTAAATTCTCTGTAATATTAAAATGGGCATAACTGTAAATTCTGGAAAAGCTGAACCTAAAACCCACTTGCTCTTCACATTATATGTTGGACTAAAAAGTTATTTATTTATTCACTCAAGAAGCATTATTATATGCAAATTCTGACCCGATACTATATTCGATGTTAAGGACAAAAAGCGACCCCAACCCACCCCTAAGGAGCACACAGTCTGGTAAGTGAGAGCCACTTTGAAAAAAGAAAAAGGTGAAAGGGGCTATATGTACAGTGGCCAGAAGCAACAACAGAAAAAATGATGAATTATACCTGGGGAGATTAAAAAGGGGGAGTGTCAGGAATGACGTCATGCCTGAGTTAGTTATTGAGCAATATCTTGAAAAGAAGTGTGCCTCTGCTAGATAGATTGCCTGGGGTTATACAGAGTAAATTTACACTAGTTCTGGAAAAATCACATAGGAATCAAAAAACCCTAGTGTATTCATAGTTCTACAGGACTCAACCAATTTTCTTTCATTGCACAAAGTTATGAGAGAATATAAAAAATGAAACTCTTAAGTGGAAAGGAAAACACTTGTGTAATATAGTCAATCATCAAAAGAAACTTTTTCCAAAACAAAAGAATATTCATTCCTGAACTTGTTGCTTACTGTGAAAGCCCCAATAAATCTTAGATTGAGGTCTGAGCAATTAAATTAAAATGGCAACCTTATACCCCCAACCACAGCAATGCAATAGTACTGCATTAGCATGTAATAGGAGATTTCCATGCTGCTAGCCTAAGGGGTAGAGTCTGCAATTCCATAGTTCATCTCTTCTAGCTATATTGCTAAATCCATCACTTCTTCTGTCTTAAAGGGCAAGAGTGTCTCTATGGAGTATCTCACAGCATCTTTATTACTTAACATTGCCATTTTCTTGGTCCCAGATTGTTTCAGTGTCTGATCCTGATTGACAGTTCCCAGCAAAATTTTTATGGGAACTTCTGTGCAATATGGATGTCATTGCTGGTAGGTGAATCCTTGAAATAGCTAACTAAGTGTATCCCTTTTGTTCTTTCTGCACAACCAGATATTTCTTATTTTGGCTGCCATTATAACTTCCGCTTACTATGTCAAAATGCCTTCATGATCTCTGTTACTAGAAAATGTAGTCTGTTGGTCAATGAATCTAGTTGACCTTTTTATATTTTTTAATATTAGGGCCTTCCCAAAAAGAGGAACTCATCTTTGAAGTTTCCAATAAAGAGACATTAATAAAGGGACTACATACAGAAGGGGTGAACAAGATTAAAGGAAGAATAAGAGACGATGAGGCTTCTAGAAAGTAGCAAAGGTGGGAAGACATTGCTATCCGTAAGACTGAAAGGACAAGGGAAAGAAGAGATGATCAGTGAGAAATGCAACTTGGAGGCCCTCCTAGGGCAGAAACTGTTAAGTGTGGAAGGACACAGCTATTGACAAAGTCATGGCACAAAGAATGGAAGGAGGAAGGGGAAGAAGTGCCTTCACTTTCTTCTCTTTCCTCCTCCTTCTTCTATTGGTTCTTTCCATTGGTCAACTCCAAGGAAAAAACAGCCAGGCAACCTCAAGGCATAGAGCTGAGAATGGGGGAGAATGGCTCTGTTGGAAAGCCAGCAAATTCAGAATAACCAAGCAATCACTCTATATATTTTACATTGAAAGCATTGGGTTTTTGATACTCCAGAAATCTCTAAATACCAGATAATAAATTATATCTTTGCTTCTGGCTAGGATGAGATGTCCTGGAGGTTGGGCACTGCAATGCTGAAGGAATCCACTAACATATGCCATGTTTTTTAAAGACTCATTTTTTGGGGGGGCCGAGGTTTCAGTTATGGCTCCATGATTTATTATCATGGTCAAGTTACTTTACTTCTGTAAACAGTTTTCTGAGTTAACAAATGGACACATTCATCAAAAAGATAAATGAAATAATTTATATTAAGAAATCATCACCATAACTAGCACATTGTAAGCAACTGGTGTTAGTTATTATCATTAGAAATTATAAACTTGGAACCATGTAGTGTTGACATAATACTAATACCTACATCTTAAATTGTGAGACATAAATGAATAAATAAATGTAAAGCACTTAGGAAAAATGTGGCCAAAACTAATATTGTTGTTATTACTTAAAATTATGCTTTAAGAATGTATTTATTGAAATTTTTAAAAGGATCACAATATAAGTTATGTTTCAAAAAGTAGGAGATAAAAGAGCATGTACAATGTGGTCTCATTTTTGTAAAAATTTTATGTACCATAGTGCCCAGCAAAGAACTTCAAATTATTTTAGCAAAATAACTGCATTTAAAAGTTGCTAGTTCTTGATAAAAGAAATAGCACACCACCACGATGGAACATGATTCTGTTTTGAAAATGAAACCAGGATGACCATTTAATTTTACTCATTATGGAAGATGACCCTCATCATTGATTAGTCCACAGATCTTGAGAAGTTTCCCTTAGGGTATTTTCTGTTATAGACAGTAGTTACTGACTTTAGGAGGAGTGATGTCTGATGCCCATTTAATTATCCTCATTGGCATCATAATTCTTTTATGATATCAAACCTGTCTTAAATCTTGGACTCTAAACAGAGGCTGTCAATATTTTAAAGAAAGGTGGTAGACTGGAGGAAAGTGGCATAGAATTAAGAACAATGCTGAGAACCATGTGATGTAGAGAACTGTACGGAGCTCCATAATGAGGAAAGGGAAAGCCTCCTAAACTTGAAGAAATTCAGTTTTTGCCTGCTTAAAACATTTATGTTCTACTCCTGAATATGTACATTAAGTTGAGAAAAATTGAGAATTCAAGGTAAATAATTTATCACCAAGCAGATTTGATATATAAAGATTTTAGAAAGAGAGAGATTGACAGACAATAACGAAAGCACATCTAGATTAAACATCAGCATTCTGAAATGCTGACGACATTGATTTAATTTTCCAGAACAAAATGAAGTTGAAGAAAAAAGAAATCATGACAGATGATGCAAATGAATGTTTTACGATGGAGCTATATTTGTTAATTGTATTTTAAATGCCCGACCTTTTAATTTTTTAATCTTCTCTGTAACCACACTGCTTCAGACGTAATCATGGCATATCAGGACCCCCTAAAATGCTTCAGTGGTTTCCATTTGTACTTTGAATAAAATCTAAACTTTAAGCTCTGACTTTACAACCCTACCCAGCCTTGCTCCTGCTCATTGACGTAGTTTTCATTCACTAACTTCACTCCAACTACCTTGAATATGAGAAGTTTCTTCTTACCTTGCGCACTTTACACTTGTTCTTCCTTCCTATTCTGGTCTCAGTTCAAATGTCAACTTCTCAGAATGCCTTTTTCTGGGCATCATTTCTAAAGTCCTTTAATAGTTTACTTTCTCTGAGGCTTATGTCATTGTATGAAATTACATCTTTTATTTCTTTTTCTGCTCTTGTTTATCTTGCTGGCCCGAGGACTGTCACTGGAGGTATGATATCTGTGCAGCTGAGAAACCCCACTGGGATGTGAAGTTGATTAAAATTGGTGCAGCCTGACCAGCTGCCCAGAGACAGTCACTACCCACCGCCGAGCTGACCCTCCTCACCCCCAAAAATCCAGGTTTGGTGGAACACAACCTAAGGGCACTGCCTCTTCTATATGCTGCTTATTTTTAAGAGGTGAAAATTTATCTGGCTGAAAATTTTATCTGGCTGAAAATTCAAGAACAGATTTGTCCATAGCGGGTCTGTGGTGCTTGGGGCTCTCTGTGCTGGAGCTCATACCCTCTCCCTCCTCAAACAGACAAGGAAAAATGCACTGAAGTATAATAAATATACTTAAAATATAAGGAAATGCTATATATAAGATATAAAGCAGGAACAATAAGTTATTTTTAGAAGAAGCCAAGTGATAATATTAAGTATAAAAAATAAAGTAGGAAAATTACAAAACTCAGTGGGAGCCAGGCACGGTGGCTCACGCCTATAATCCCAGCACTTCGGGAGCCCGATGCAGGAAGATCACTTGAGGTCAGGAGTATGAGACAAGCCTGACCAACATGGAGAAACCTTGTCTCTACTAAAAATACAAAAATTAGCCAGGTGAAGTGGTACGCGCCTATAATTCCAGCTACTCAGGAGGCTGAGACAGGAAAGTAGCTTGAACCTGGTAGGTGGAGGATGCAATGAGCCAAGATTGCACTACTGCACTCCAGCCTGGGAGACAAAGCAAGATTCCCTCTGGAAAAAAACAAAAAACAAACAAACAAAAAAACACCTCAATGGGAAGAACAAAAACATAAAAACTAGGATGAATCCACAGGTAGAATAAATTACTGAGAGATAGAAAATAAAAAAGAGACATGGAAGATAAAAAAACAGGAAAAACAGAATTACCAAATCTGGAAAATAGTAGTCCCAGGGGAGAGTAAAAGAATAGAGTGAATAAAATATTTCAAGAAACTCCCAGATTCAAGAAAGATGAAAGGCCTCACTTGGATTGAAGGTGCTCACAGAGTGCTCAAAGGAAAACCCCTCCCTCAGATACAATGTAAGGATATCGAAGAATGTCAAAGAAAACTTAAGAAGCTAGACAAAGGATAGATTATCTTAAAAGAACAAAAATCATACTGACATTACACACTTTAACACGAATAGTAGATTAAAAAGACAATAGAATATGATTTTAGAGTAAAATAATGTTGAAACTAGACTTTGATATGCAACCAAATTGTCATGTAAATAGAGGATATAATATAAATCTATACTGGAAAATGTCTTCAAAAGATTTGCTACACAATGACCTAATTTGAAAGTACCCTTAGAGGAAATAATAAAATAAAAAAAATGTAATACATGCTGGATTTTGTTATAAGAGATATAGGAAATAAGGATAATAAAATACCATCAAATTACATGTCAACATTACTGTTGTCAAAGAAAACTGAGAAGAAAAAAAGAAAAAGATAATAGAAATTCTTAAAACTCGAATTAAAATTCTAGAATACATCAAAATGGGTGGAGAGAAACCAGATGGATATAAGAATATGCTAAAATGCATGTTTTATGAAGCAGGATAAGTAAGCATTTATATGTTTAAAGAGTTTTCATAAATCAATAAACATGAAGATGAGGTTTAAATTAAGAGCAACCACCATAAAAACAAAAGTTGAATAACTTTTAGACCAATTAAAGAAAACTTGACTAGCCCCATGCAAAACAGGAAAAAAGAAAGAAAAAAATTGTACAAAAGTAGAAAATATGGAAAAAAATTGCAAAAATGTCTCAAGACATTTTTCAGTAAAAGATTAATACTCATCAATTTAAAGATGAAACTACGGTTTTTTTTTTAAAAAGTTTCTGTAAAACATTATAGTATGTTTTCTGCAAGAGACACGCTTAAAATGAAACAAAAGGCAAAGAAAGGTTGAAAATGCAAATTTGGAAGTACATATGAACCAAAGAGATCTTAATTGTTGAAAAAGAAGAGTACAAAAGTCAAAAAGAGAATTATAAATTCTCTTTTTATAGAAAAGGAAAAACGGAGCAGAAGGATATAATCCTTAAGAGCATACATGTTCATAACAATATAATTTTCAACTGAAGAAATTACAGATAGAATTATAGGGAAAAATTGATAAATCTTATTAATTATAAATTTAGATTTTAATATGCCCTGCTTCAAAATCCATAGATCAAGCACACAAAAAATAAGCAGCAATATCAAAGACCTGAAAAAATCAATTAATAAGCCAGTCTATTGAATAACACAAAACTGTGCAAGCAATAAAGAGAATAAACTAATGCACACACATAGAAAAATAAAAAGTCCAAATATGAAGCCACAGAAATAGCTTCAATTTATTCTAAGGGATTAGTATCATGATATAAAAATGAATAACAAAAGGACATTATAAAAACCACATAATTAAAACTAGGTAACACCTTAATTATCATTGGGTTGAAAAGAAAATTATAAAGAATATTAAAAATGCTTAGAACTGAATATCAATGTAAACTCTAAAAGACAAAAAACTGTGCTAAAGGAGTAATTGAAAGAAACTTCAACTCCAAATAAATGTATCAGTAAACAGAAAAAAAATAGAAATTCTACAGAAAAGCAAATTCAAAAATCCAAGAAGAAAGAAAATAATAAAAACAAGAGCAAAATTAACAACATAGAGAATAAACAGCAAAATAAAATTAACAAAATTGGTAATTGGTCCTTAAAAAGTTTAATATCATAAACTTCTGGGGAAAGTGATGAAAAAAATGAAAGAACGTACAAATAAAAGCAGAGAATGAAAATTGTGAAATAACTACTAACAGAGGTAGACAATTTGTGAGAGAATAACATAAACAATTATACTTTAAAATACAGATCAAGTGAATAAAATACTATGAAAACTAAAAAGTCAAAATTAAAGCAAGAAGTAGCAAAATTGAATAAAATAGTAAGCATTAAATCAAATAATAGTCAAAGATATTCTACCCATCAAAAGCCCCAAATCCTTATTGTATTAAAAGTAATTTCTGTCAACATTTTAAGAAATATTCAACTCTTTTTAAGAGTACAAAATCTTCCCTTAAAAAAATAAAATAAAATAAACAATTAGAGTTGCCTTGCTAATCTTGTCTAGTGAAATCTCAGTTCCAAAATCAGATAAGGATCATCAAAAAAAAACTTATAGCCCTAGTTTACTTTTAAACATAAATGCAAATTTGTTAAATAAAACAGCAATTTTACAAGAAAAATTCAAAATACACTATGATCAAGATTAATTATTCCAAAAATGCAAAGATAGTTCAATAGCAGGAATTTTATTAATTTAACTTGCCATAATAACAATCAAAGGAAAAGAATATGTATTTTTACAATGGATACAGAAAATGGATATGAGAAAGTTTAACACCAATTTATAATTTTTTTAAACCACAGAAAGTTTGAAATAAATGGAACCTCCCTATCTGAGTAAAGGTTATATAACTAAAACCTATTACAAATGTTATTTTGAATAAATTATGTTTAATAAACATTAGGCTTGAGAAATACAAGAATATTTCTATCAGCAGTGCTGTTTAACACAGAACTGGGATGCTCTCACCAGCATCAAAAGAGAATAAATTATATGCAAAGAATGGCATAAATTGGTAAGAATGTCATTTTTAGATAACATATATACATAATCAACAAGCTTAGAAGAAGAGCTTAGCAAAGCAACTGAAAACAAGACCAACTAATAAAAATAATAGCCTTTCTCTATACCAGAAACAATAAACTAGAAAATACATGTTAAAATGCCTCATTTACAATAGTGATAGAAACTATAAAACATCAAATAATTAACTCAACAAATATGCACAAAATCTTTGACACATTCAATTAGTGATAAATTATGTATGTAGACAGTATGATCCAACAATGCCATCACTAAGGAATTCATCCTAACTACATCCTTAATAATAACAAGCTCTTATCACATGTTTATTGTAGCATATCTTATATTGACTAGAAGTTGCAGTCAATTAAAGCACCCTTCAATGTGGATTTGATGCCACCAGTAAAATTCAAAGCACCATCAAAAACAACTAGTAAATATACACACGGCAATATGGAAAGATCTTAAAAGCACAATGCTGGGTGAGAAAATAAGAAACAGAGTGAGATCTTTACTACAATATCACTGTGTAAATTTAAATTTCATGCACACAAAACAACAATACATGTTTTACAAGAACATAAAAACAGAAAGCTAAGTAACCAACATACTAGAATGGTTATCTATTGATGTGCCTAGGTGTGGGGAAGGTGTGAATATGAGGAATGGGGTCAAAGGAAATAAATAAAATGTAAATAAAATATAGTCATACACCACATAATGATGCTTTAGTCAATCACAAACTTCTTATGCAAAGATGATCCAATAAGATTGTAATACGATATTTTTACTGTACCTTTTCTGTGTTTGGATGCACAAATATCACAAATATGTCACAATTGCCTGGTATTCAGCACAATAATATGCTGTACAAGTTTGTAGCCTAAGAGCAATAGGCTGTAGCACATAGCCTAGGTGTGTAGTTGGCTATCCCATCTAGGTTTGTGTAAATCCACTCTATGATGGTCACACAACAAAATCGCCTAATGATATATGTTTCTGAATGTATTTTAGTCATTAAGCAATGCATGACTGCAATAACAAGAGAGGAACATGGCATGGACAAATAAAGTAGAGTGCCATAAAGTCAGAACTATAACTGATCCCACTTTTGGTACTTAATGTCCAGAAAAATAAGCAAAATAAAGATAATTTCATTCAATCAACAGTGGCATTCAGAGCCCCAGTAATTTCATTCAATCAACAGCCCCAGTAATTTCATTCAATCAACAGTGGCATTCAGAGCCCCAGTAACAACAGCAGGAAAGGGGAGGTGAAATGGTTAAGTCTGGGCTGCACTATGAACCGATCTACAAGATAAATGAGTTGAGGAAGCAGTACCATTGGTTCTGTGCTGTGTCCATCTTTCTTGCAACAGAGCAAACAAGACAGCAACACATTGATTTACAGTAAAACGGCCTATCTTTGCAACCAGAAGGGTTGGAAACTTTATTTTTTTTTCTGGTGAGATCAAATCACTCTTTTAAGATAGTCGCTGAACATCTAAAGAGAGGCTTTGAAAAATAAGTTGATAAAAGAGGTGGGTTCTTTATGTGTCTCTTCAAAGAGCAACATAATTTTCAGCTTTATAATAGCCATTTTTTTCTATCTTACCTGGCTCAATGGCAACTCAGGTGAATAAAGACTTTATTGGGAACATTCCTGAAATGGAGAGAGCTAACAATAGCCTGTGACTAGTCTGAGTTTCCGTAAGGCGTAATGAATGAAATGTAATGTCATTATTATGCCCTAGAAAAAGCTAGGGGATGGGGCCTGTCCATGGACAGATAAAAGTAGGGACTTTAGTCTGAATCCCAGAGGTGACTGGCATTTAGAGAAATGAAGAATTTAATTTCCAGCAAACGATTCTTGTTTCCTCCCAAAATGCCAATTTAGGATTCACATAATGCAATAACCACGTTGCCACTTGACCACCAAAAGGAAATAACCTCTGTCTGGGACTTCTTCAACTGCTTTTGGTTAGTTTGTTTTGGCTGCCTATCTGATTTTTGTTTTATTCCTAAAAATCTGTCTGGGGAAAAAGTTATTTGCTTTTAACTTTTATAACAAGAACCCAATTTTTAAGTTCAGTTGGAAAAAGAAAGCACAGTAGATTTTAGTGAGGTTTCTAAAGTTATTTCTTTGGAAATCTGAAATGACATTATTAATCTTACTGATAAAGGCATTATATTCATTCCATTAGAAAATAATGAATATTTTTCTATTTATCTAAGAACCTCCTGGGAATCGAAAGCAAACTTAAGGAATACAAAATATGCCAGCAATCTAGTCTCCAGGGCACAGATTCAATATACTAGGGATAATAAAATGCAACTATTTGACTTTTTAAATCTCCAATATTTTTATAGTTTAATTCAGCTCATAGTCATTGTGAGCCTAATTTCTGGGTCTCTGTGTGATGCAAAATAAAAATATGCCTTGACTCCTACCCTCTAGGAACTTAAATATCAAAACTTAAAGAAGATGTATATACACTGCTAATTGTAATGTATAATGTGAAAAATAACAATAGAAATCTAGACAGAGTAACATGAGCGGAATCGAAGAGGAAGGAATTTGTTTCTGACAAGGAATCTGGAAGTACTCCCTGGAATCTGAAAATGACATCTTAGCAGGGCACTAAAGGACATATAGGGTTTTGGTAGGCTGATATGGAAGTGCAAAGCCATTTTGGGCAGAAATACCAGTCATGTCCAAGGTAAGGGATATAGATTGCACAGTTGTGGAATAGTGAAGGCTCTTCTATTGAAAGTATGGAGCACATGGATATCTCAGGCCATGATAGTATGAAGCTGGCTTGTGGAAAGCTTGGCTTTGATGTAAGGAAGCATGGGTTTGCTCTGTGGAATATGCTCAGGCTTCTTAACCTACTTGAGCAAGGCAGTGACAGATGTGACTATTACTTGGGTAAGAGCATGAAGTCTGGATTTTGAGGACGAGAATACATCTACAGTAACCAGTTAGAAACGTCACAGAAGTTCAAGAGAAGAGTAGGAGAAATGGAAAAGAAGAGTCACCTTCAAGAGCCATCAAAGATACATCATTTTAACAGGAATATGTTATGAGCTGGATTAATATGCCTTCTCTTAAGTTTGCTTCTACATGATTTTTTTCTCCAACTCAACCAGAAGCAGACATTTGACTTCAGAGTAATTAGGTTTTTGTAATAATAGGAGATAATTTTTTTTAGAGAGAGGGTCTCGCTGTCGCCCAGGCTGGAGTGCAGTGGCATGATCATGGTGCACTGCAGCCTCGACCTCCTGGACTCAAGTAATCTTCTCACCTCAGCCTCCTAAGTAGCTGGGACTACAGGCACGTGCCACTATGCCCAGCTAATTTTTTAAAAAAATTTTTTGTAGGTTCAGGGCCTCACTATGTTGCCCAGCCTGGTCTCAAACTTTGGCCTCAAGTGATCCTCCCATGTTGGCCTCCCAAAACTCTGGGATTACAGGCACGAGCCACTGCACCTGACCTAAAATATTAATTTGACAATTTTTTTCATTAAAAAATATTTTTGGCCAGGCATGGTGGCTCATACCTGTAATCCCAGCACTTTGGGAGGCCAAGGTGCGTGGATCACCTGATGTCAGGATTCAAGACCAGCCTGGCTAACATGGTGAAACCCTGTTTCTACTAAAAATACAAACAATATTAGCTGGGCGTGGTGGCATGTGCCTATAATCCCAGCTACTCGGGAGGCTGAGGCAGGAGAATCGCTTGAACCCAGGAGGCGGAGGTTGCAGTGAGCCAAGATCACACTATTGCACTCCAGTTTGGACATCAAGAGCAAAACTCCATTTCAAAAAAAAAAAAGAAAAAAAAATTTAAGAGACAAGGTCTCACACTGTTGCCCAGCCTGGGAGTGCAGTGGCTATTCACAGGTGCAATCATAGCACACTGCGGCCTTACAATCCTGGCCTCAAGCCATCCTCCTCTCTCAGCCTCTTGAGTAGCTGAGACTACAGGTAAGAGCCAGCATGCCCTACTCAAATTTTAAAATTGGTCATGTGACACCAGGACTATTTTCTATGAAAGACAAAGGGAATGAAACCTGGGAAAGCTGATCACTTCTGCAAGAGACTGTTGTGAACTTGAAGGAACTGCTTAATCAGGAAAAGAATAAATATGTTGAATCAGCAAATTTAAGTACTACCAGCACCTTGCTCTTACCCAGCACCATCCCCAGAATCAGTAAGCTGTGAGTTCCAGAGTGTTCTTACAACTATATAGCAAATAAAGTGCCATGTTCATTATGCATTCTCAATACCCTCCACATCAACAGCATTTGCTAACTGCTATCATTTGGATCTGTGTTCCCACCCAAATCTCATGTTCAATTGTAATCCTCAGTGTTGGAGCTAGGGCCTGGTGGGAAGTGATTGGATTGTGGGAGTGGATCCTGCATGAATGGTTTAGCACAGTCCCCTTGGTGCTGTTCTTGTGATGCTGAGTGAGTTCTCAGGAGATCTGGTTGTTGAAAAGTGTGTAGCACCTCACTCCTCCCTGTCTTGCTCTTGCTCTGGCCGTGTAAGAGGAGCCAGCTTCTACTTTGCCTTCCACCATGATTGTAAGCTTCCTGAGGCCTCCCTGGAAGCTGAGCAGATGGCCAGCATCATGCTTCCTATACAGCCTACAGAACCGTGAGCCAATTAAACCTCTTTTCTTTATTAATTACTGAGTCTCAGGTGTTTCTTCATAGCAGTGTGAGAACGGACTAATACGCTAACTGATCAGATGAGGTGGGAGGAAAGGTTATGAGCCAGAAGGATAAAAGTTGCTGCAGCAGCCAGACTTTTGAACCAGAGTAAGAGGAAGTATAATGATACCAGTAATAAAATTAGGGAACTAATTAGAGAAATGGAAATGATAGTCTATTTAGGGTTTGTTGACTCTAAAACACTAACCTAACATCCATGTGGCCCAGCAGGCAGCTGCAACTGGGAGTCTGGGTGGCGGTCTCTACCGGGCAGCCATCCCACCCATCAGACTGATAACTGAAGCTGGAAGTGAATAAAATGTACTTTCCCTGAAAAAAGCACACGGGGAAGAGACAAGAAGGATGAGAAAATCTCCATAGAAACAAAACTTTAGGATGTAGGTGTTGGGAGGAGAGAGAGGGTGAGAAGCTGAGAAGGGCTGAGAAGCATCAGTCAGGGAGGGGGCAATGAACTTCTGCAGGAGTGCAAAAGGGAGGTATGGAAAATGTCAAAGGAAAAAGCGGTGTTGAGTAAGCCGAGGTGGTCAACTGGCCCAAATGTTGCAGAAAAGATGAAGAAGAGAAGGACTAGAAAAGGTCACAGCACATGGCTGCTATTAAGTCACTTGTGATATTATTTGATATTCTTTAAACCCAACACTGCCAGATGCTGTCTGAGTTGTCCTTCTTTTACTGATAATATTATACCAGTACCTTAAAAAACTCTTTATCTAAATCAGCTTTGCCCTGTGGTTCTGTCTGAGGGATAAAATATAATGCATGTTGAGTCATTCAGCTGCTTATGAACATGTTAGGAAATTAAATTAACACTTTCAAGTAAGTGCTGCTCTACTGACCAACATTATGGTCCTGAGGCCTGTTCTAGTTAACAAAGCTTTGCAAGTGCTTAATTAATGGACAGCAAATAGTATTTGCAATGGGACATTTCCTGTGCTGGAAGTTCCTCCCTGGCAATAAGTTTTCCACAAAGGTATCAATTAGTGACCTGCAACCACTAAATGGATTTCTCTCTCCATTTCACCAAATGACCTCTAAATTTACAATTACTGTAATCAGTCACTATGCTGTTTACATAGTACTTAAAGCTGTCTTCATATAATGTTTGGAAATTACTTGCATGCTAGCATTATGAATTTGAATTCAGAATCTCCAGTTAAAATTTCAAAAAGTATTCCTTTACCTGTTTTAAAAAAACAAACAAACAGGTCAATGGTAGAAGACAACCCAACAAAATAAATGCTTGCAAAATAAACCTGTGCCTGTAGCATCAGATAAAAAGGCACTGGTTACTTTAGTTCTTACATGAACCTGAAGAAGTTAAACATAAACATGGTTATGCTATTAGTTAAAATAATAAGTAGGCTGTAGAATTAATTACCATCCTGTCTCCAGTGATTATTAAATTGAAATGACTACGCACATGTCAATTTACAGTAAGAGTCTTAAAATGAGATTCCTAGAAATTTCACAGGATAACAAAACAGCATATAGAAATCTTGGTTTCTTTTGATAAAGAAGACTAAGAAATCGTTACTGAATGCTTTGTTCTTTTCAAAGAAACCAATGCTGAGAGAAGGAATGGCTGACAGGAAATGACAAATTCAGTGGAGCATCCCGACAGTTAGGTTATTAGGCAGCAAATCGTCATGCTGATCATGTGTGTAATTGTAGCTTTAATTAAAAAATGATGATGGTGATGAAGAAAGAAGGAGGAGGAGGAGGAAGTGGACGGGGAGAGGAAGAAGAGGGCGGGATGGGGGGATCATTTATTGAGCTGTTATTTTATGCTAGTATCCTTGATGTCATCTAATCTTTATTAATCTTCATTATAGCCTTCTGAAATAAACACTGTAATTATTGATTCTAATAAGTACTATACTTATCATTATTTTAAAGATTAGGAAAATGAAGCCTAAAAGATTAAGCAAATTTTCCAAAATTATGGTAATTTTTGGGGTTTTCTTATTATAGTTCCTACATTTCTCATCCTAACAATGTAGTCTATCTTCATATTCGGAAAAAGCTATATGAGGAAGTGGATTTAGATAAAACAACAGAGCAATGGGAAGCGTATCTCTTTTTTCCCCCACCCCAAATGTAAACCATACCTTCATTCTTTTTCACTTACTTTACATCGTTTCGCCATCATTTATAGATCTCTGCCAGGTCCTGGAATCAAGTCATGTTAAATATCTCACTTTTATTTTTTTAATTTAATTTAATTTTGTTTTGTTTTAGGATAGGGTCTCACTCTGTTGCCCAGGCTGGAGTGCAGTGGTGCCATCACAGTTCACTGCATCCTCAACCTCCTGGGCTCAAGTGATCCTCCCACCTCAGCCTCCAGAGTGGCTGGGACTGCAGGCACATGCCACCACACCAGACTCATTTTTGTATTTTTTTTTTTGGTAGAGATAGAATTTCACCATGTCACCCACATCAGATCTTACTTTTAAAGAAACGTAAGGAGAAGGATGCTTTCCTGAATACAGTCATGTGCCACATAATAATGTTTTGGTCAACAACACATATACAATGGTGGTCCCAGGAGATTACAATACCATATTTTTACTGTACATTTCTATGCTTAAATATGTTTAGATACCCAAATACTTACCACTGTGTTACAGTTGCCCACAATATTCAGTATAGTAACATGCTGTACAGGTCTGTAGACTAGGAGTAATAGGCTACACCATACAGCCTAGGATGTTTGCACAAAGACAAAATCACCAAACGATGCATTTCTCGAAATGTAGTCATGTCATTAAGCAACACATGACTGTAAGATGACAGTCACGAATTTGGAGTGAATTTTAGCTCTGCTGTTGATGGCTTCAGAAAATTGCACTTAGCTCTTATCCTTTTTAACTAAGTGAGGTGAGGGCAAAGGAGAAATATGCTCTGAAGTATTTTTAAAAATAGAAATCTCAACATCAGTACTACTTCTTTCAAGAATTGTAAACTGGATGTGAGGATATTACAGCACTGCTGTTTCTAAATATTTTCATTTGCTTTTTCTCCGTGAAGGCTAATTTCATAATTATGAGAATACCAATTCTATATACTTTATGTGGTTGCTGTAAGAATCAAATGAGATAATGATTCTGCAGGTATTTTTTAAGCTATAGCACATAATTAAAAGGTAAGTTATTTTAATTATCATAACTTGGTTGAAATCATCCATTACAGTGTTAATTCTCAGTTTTAGGGATAGAGGTGAGGTACCAGGAAACTATTGCTCTTGTAAGAAATAAAGGTAGAAATTACAAGCTGCTCTACAGCCCACTGAACCATGACCTTGAAGTTCGTGCATCACTCTTGGAAGCTGCATGCTCCCTTTCCCTTTTTTCTCATATCTCTTTTTCTTCCCCTGCTTCCTTCTGTGTCAGTAACTGATTAATTGTTAAGGCTCCAGTGACTTTAATTAGGCTCAACCTCTAGCATATTCTCCAGCTCCAAAATCTAAAGTAGTTAGGCTATGTGTTTATTTTTTTACATTTAATTTTTTTCCATAAAGAATTTAGGTTCCCTAAGAGGTTATCTGTACATGCATTTTTCATGACTCAAATTATATGCATCAGAGAGAGCTCAGAAAATCGCCACTACACAGGGACCAACTTCTGCACCGAACTAATTCAGTTACTATAGCCTTGGATGAAGAATCACTATGGATTTGAAAAAAAGAATGTGCTACCACTGATTGAGGCTTTTTTATATGTCAAACACTGTAATAAGTTATTTACATAATTGTCTCAGATAAAAGTCCAATAATTCTGCAAAGGAAATATTATTATCCCCATTATATAGATGAAGAACTGAGGCTTAGTGAAACTCAGGTGATTTGCACCAAATCATGCACCTGGTAATAAACAGGGGCAAGATTTAAATTTAATTCTGGAGGACACCAAAACCATGACATCACAGTAGGAGAGTTTGTTAATTTGTTAGCTTGTTGTGGGATTATTCACTAAACTTAAACCCTGATGTGCTTATGAGCATAAAGCAATATTATAATCCTCTTAATTCTGAACAGAGGGCCATTTGGTCTAATTCTCTATGTAGTCTACGAATGTGTGTAGTAGTTTCCAGTTTTCCCCCTTTCCTCGCTCAGGCTTCATTTTAGCTGTAGCACTCCCCCTAGCATAATCTGTTCAACTCCGTATTTCCTCACAATTCACTTTGTGTGAGGATTCCTCCCATATTATCCCTCCACTCTTCCTGCCTCTCGGTCCTAAATCTACTGGGAATCATGTGCAGAGCTTTCATTAGAGGCTCACTCACCCTAATGGACTCTTTCTACCTATGACAATATTCCCCATTCCTCTCCATAAAATCTCCTATTTTTCTGTTAATTAGGCTTGCCCTGGTCTACACAGACTTTGACATTTCTCCTTCTTTGTAAATTGTTCATTCTTGAATCTTGTCACTCCTTCTGTCTTAGTTCATTTGGGCTACTCTAACAAAATATCAGAACTGGTTAGCTTATAAATAACAGACATTGGTTTCTCACTATTCTGGAGGCTGGGTTGTCCAAGATCAAGGTGCCAGCAGATTCAGTGTCTGGTGAGAGCCTATTCCTCATAGGCGGCACCTTCTTGCTGCATCCTGATGTGGTGAAAGAGGCCTCTTTCCTAAGGACTCTGCCCTGACCTAATTACCTCCCAAAGGGCCCCACCCCCTAATACCATCACTTTGGGGTTAAAGTTTTTACTATATGAATTTTGGGGTGAAGAAACACAAACATTCAAACCATAGCACCCACTCTGCATTCAGTCACACAATTTTCTATAATTCTTTTCAAGTACAATCATTAGTTGATAATTCATTGATTTCATAATATTTTTATGTCATATTTACCTCTCTCATTTCTCTTTCTAATTGTGAACTTTTCAAACAGCAAGAGCTACTGTTTCTTCAACTTCCCATAATTTCTAAAAGATGTATTTTCCCTTACTGAATGTCTCAATCAATATTGATAATGCCAGTGGAACAAATCACAGAGTAAGATTATAAGTTTTATTTCGAATGCATATAGCATTCAGATTAACAAGACGTTAGATACATCAAGATTTTTCCAAATCTCGTAAAAACAAGAGGGAAAACATAAATGTAATCATAGGATCTATTTTTCTTTAAACATTTAGCATGTTTACTATGTGAACATAATATCTAACTTGTGGAACAGAAGATTTGTCACTTTATAAATTACAAAAGAAGATAAATTTCTCAGCATCTGAATTTCCCTTTTTATTGTCACGATTTTGATGTCATAAAAGATACTCAGAAAATTTGAGATGATTTTCCAGATGTTATAATAAATACTACATGGAGTTAATATTTTTTCCTTTTGTTCAGGGGAGCTGAGTCTGTTTTCTCATTTTGTAATTTTTTCACTTAGCTGCAAGGCAAAGTCAAATTGCCAAAAGCTGAGACATATTTTGCCAGTTCTGAAAGAAAATCACTTGAAATTGTTGAAAGGATATGAAATGCTAACATTATGAACTACATCTAAACTTAAACTGATGATTTGTTCATTTGTCAAGAACAAAACTGGCTACCAAAAAATTCATAAAAAGTGCATAGCCTGGACACACCTTCTCAGAATGCCAATTTTCCTCCCTACAGGTCATTTAAAAAGAACCCACTGATTCATCCACTCAAATCTAGTCATTTCACCCAAACTACATATTTTGGTCTACACTTTCCTCTCTCTATCTTCTCTTTCCTCGAGCAATGTAAACCACAATGGGTAGCTATGGCGTCATTAAATGTCTGTTCAACTACACAGAACTCAAAGAAGTGTGCTCAGAAACAGCCCCCTCACTCCAGCCTTTTTTTCACAGATGATTATTCTGGCTCACCTTCCGCTGGACACAATGACTTCTGCTGGTGAAGGGTAGTTGGAATAAAGGTGAATTAAACTGAGATATAGTAAGCAATAAAGAATCTGTCTTAGAAAAGACTGGATGTATTTCTCTGTTCTCATGCTGCTAATAAAGACATTCCAAAGGCTGGGTAATTTATAAAGAAAAAGAGGTTTAATAGACTCACAATTCCACATGGCTGGGGAGGCCTTACAATCATGGCAGAAGGTGAAAGGCACAGCTTACATGGCAGCAGGCGAGAAAAGAAGTACCAGCAGGGAAAATGCCAGACACTTATAAAACCATCAGACCTTGTGAGAACTCACTTGCTATCACAAGAACAGTATGGGAGAAACCGCCCCCACGATTCAGTTATCTCCACTTGGCCCTTGGCACATGGAAATTATTACAATTCAAGATGAGATTTGAGTGGTGACACAGAGCCAATCCATATCACTGGATATCTGCTTACCAAATTTATTCCTTTTCTTGATAGCCCATGTAGAATGCATTTCCCACCCTTCCTTAATTTTACCGTAAGATTGAGAGTTAACCACAGGAAGGTGGTCAGAAATCGTGTTTACCACTTTCAGGTATCTCCAATGCAATTCTCCCATGGCTTTGCCCCATTGGATGGCTGCAATGGAGATGAGCTTCCAGGGCACATGTCAAATATGATAGATCCATATGAAGAAAGGAGCCTAGACTCCTGATTTATCACTTCAAGGAAAGCCATCCAATAGCTATCCAACATTGGACTGTTGCAAATGGAAAGAAAAAAAAAGCTTTTGCATTACGTTAAGCTGCCAAAATAAAGGGGTTATCTATCAGAGGCTCATGTTAGCTTAATTAATACAGAAATTTGTACCCTGAACACACCTTGCAATTTTTCTTCCATTGCAAAAATTTTAATTAAGGGACATTGGCTTGGTGCTAGGATGTTGACAGAAACTAATATCCAAGCTTGGAAAACGGAGACCCATGTTATGCAGGGACAAAGCACTTAGTAAAGATATTTCTGCTTCTGGAATGGCCAAACTGACCAACTGCTTAATCAGATAACAATGAAAAAGCAAAAAACAATTACCTGAATGCACTGGAGAGTAACAAAAGCAGGTAGATTCTGGAAAGGAATCAACTCTCAAAAGAAAAGAATGGTCCCAGGAACATTTTTGTGGTTGTTAGCCCAAGAAGAGGCCTCAGTGGGTAATGTGCACTGTGACTAAAATTCTGACAGAAAACTCAGTCTTTCCAGCAGAAAGAGCAGTGGGTAACAGGAAACCACGTTGCTGCAAAGTGAGGAGGAATCCTGGAAAGAAGAGGTCCTAGAGATGGAACCTCAAATCTGTATATTAGCTCTGCTCAAATCTCTGGCTAATCCCTGAACCATACATACATAGGGAAGACTCTGAGCCCCATAACTAATGATTACAGAACTGAAATGTTATTTTAACTACTTCCCAAGAGATGGAGTTTTCAGTTTGAGTCCAATTAAACTGCTATTAAGACTACAACACATAGACCAAGAAAATAAAAATAAAAATAAAAATCAAGATTTGGAAAAGCAATATGATAGTATGCAGAGTCTCCATACAAAACATTCAAAATATTTGGGATACAATTCAAAAGTACCCAAAATATAAAGAAACAAGCAAATGATAACTCATTCTTAATAGAGACTATGAGTTGACTCAGCTGCAGACAAGAAATTTAAAGCAGCTACATTAGCGAAGCTCAAAGATGGGAAGAATAATATGCTTGGAATGAGTGAAAGTATAGAAAAGCTCAGTGAAGAAAGAGATACTATAGAAAGGATTTATGGAAATTCTGAAACAAAAAAGGATATCTGAAATTTTACAAATTCACTGGATGGTCTTAAAGGAAATGGGAGATTACAGAGTAGTCAGCATTGAAAATAGATGAATAAAAAATATCCGATCTAAAAAACAGGAAGAATAAGATTGAAGGAAAATAAAATAGTCTCAGAAACCTATAGAATAACATCAAAAGGTAGAACATATATGTCATTACAGTCTCAGCAGGAGATGAATAATAGGGCAGAATAAAATATTTGAAGAAATAATGGACAGAATTGTCCTAAGTTTTGTAAAAGACATAAATTTACAGATTGAAGAAGCTTGGTGAAGCCCAAGAAAGGTAAATGCATGTATAATGACATTTAGGCTTCTCCTAATCAAATTGCTGACCAAAGATACAGAGAAAACCTTGAAAACAGTCAGCAATAGATGACGCAATTACCTACAGGGGAAGAGTAATTCAAACGACCTGACTTGCTATTACCATCAATGGAAGCCAGAAGACAGGGAAACAACATCTTTAACATACTGAAGAAGTGCTGGGAGTGAGGGCTGTGGGGAGGAGAGGTGGCAGTGGAGAGGATAGGAGCAGGGAGAACACAGGGGAGAAGCTGTCAACTTAGAATTCAGTTAATCCTTCAATAATGAAGGCAAAATAAGGACATTTTCATATAAAAGTAAACTAAGAAAAAACATCTAGCAAAACCATCACTTATGATGAAATGGAAGGCAAACTACATCCATACTGAGCCCAAGACATAGGATAAGTGGTAGGAATGAATGAGATTAATCTATACCTACTCTTGCTTTAATCTTTTAGCAAAGTATCGCAAGAAAAGTACAAGCTCAGGAGCAAGTTGACCCATTTGCAAGCAAAAATGAAAGAGAACAGGAGAGCCCAGAAATTTAAGACCTTGAAAAATTAGAGCAGCAGGCTGGAATTTATGCGAGTGAGAAATACAATTCTATTTTGTTAAGCCACTGAGGATTTTCTGTAACAGCAGTAAGGCTTATCATAATTAATATAACTAATAAATTTTTTTATTTGAGGAGTGTGTGTCTGTGTTCATGTGTAAATTAGGGCAAAAGGTTTACAAATTCTAGGTTGCTTATGCTGTGTAATTCTGTGACACTATTTTATGTTTATTTAGTGCTTGTGTGAATCGGGACGACTTTATAAAACATTGTAATCATTTTCTTTTCAGAGCCATCATTTCAAATCACTACTGAGTATAGAAAGATGCAGTTCAACATACATTGTTGATACAATATAATAAATGAAAAAGGAAA
Organism: Pan troglodytes; assembly: GCF_028858775.2. Taxonomy (NCBI): domain Eukaryota; kingdom Metazoa; phylum Chordata; class Mammalia; order Primates; family Hominidae; genus Pan; species Pan troglodytes. Next base: position 80,185,982 of record NC_072412.2, on the reverse strand, counting down.
TCAATCACGCCTAAAATAAGAGCAAATAATCACCTTAAAATGGACTTTTCATTTCATCATAACCAACTGAGTAAAGACAGCTTTCTTACAGGCTTGCCTGAAGAAACTTTGACAAAAAATGGAAGTCCAACTTTCTAAAAGAGTCATAAACTGTAATGTTGAAAGCAGAGAAATGAACTTGTTTGCTGAAGTGATAATTCCCTTTTTCAAAGTTCTATAAAATTATTTCTTGTTCAAATACAGTAAATAATCATTTTTATTCCTCCATATTATCTCACTTTCTACATAATCCAAAGCCCTGGACCTTTTGTTAAAAAGAAAAAAAAAAGTTATTTTAGAGTTTATAAAGACCTTGCTCCAAGTAGAGACTTACTTAGTCCTCACTATTGTATGAAGTTCATAAGCCAGAAAATTGTGCGAACCCATTTTATAAAAGAAGAGACATATGATCTTGTCATTTAATAGGACTCTAATTTCTAATTAATCAAATATTACCAGTTGAATAATAGGTCTGAATTCATGATAGACATGAAATAGTTTTATTTTTCTGTAAAGACCGCCCTGCTTCCCCCACCAGGCAGCAAAAATAGCTTTCATATCAGGTCTAGTATTAAGAACTAATTTGGGCCAGGCGGGATGGCTCAAGCCTGTAATCCCAGCACTTCGAGAGGCCAAGGTGGGCAGATCACCTGAGGTCAGGAGTTCGAGACCAGCCTGGCCAACATAGCGAAACTCCATCTTTACGAAAAGTACAAAAAGTAGCCAGGCGTGGTGGAGGGTGCCAGTAATCCCAGCTCCTTAGGAGGCTGGGGCAGGAAAATCGCTTGAACCCCGGAGGCAGAGGTTGCAGTGAGCCGAGATTGCACCACTGCACTCCAGCCTGGGAGACAAAAGCGAGACTCCATCACTAAAAAAGAACTAATTTGGTGAAAAATCCCAGTCTCATCTCCTTTTATCTCCACAGCTCAAACTTTGCCCATGCTAAAAGAAACCTTCCTTGGAGAGAGGAGTAGAGATGTCTCTTATGGTCCTACCTCCTCTATGTTGGCAGTGAGGAAAATTACGGGGAAAAGGCAAGAAGTTTTTGCTCTTAAATGGAAAAACAATCTTTTGCGTTGTTCTTATTTCTTTGGATTACATCAAATGTTCATTTATAGCTGGTCTATGACAGATATCAGAAGACTCTCAAATATTTTGTTAAAACCTTGTGAGTTTTCCAACAAGGGAGATGTGACTGGGCCATGAAGTGCTTGGCTCATCACTTTTGGACAATGGTAGCCCTGGATATGGTGAGCTTGATTGAATAGGGGACAGAGTAGCAAGACACACGGTATGGAGAGTGGAGGTATGAGGGGAAGCCCTTGCCCCCATCCAAATTGGAAGCAGATGGAGCAAATACGGATTTTCCTAGTGGATCCCAGCCACTGCTGAGTGGTGAAACAAAATTTCTATTTGAGTGAAAAATCCCAAATTTGTAATACTATGTAAGATATTTTTATTCCTTTTAAACTATTTTTTAATTTTTTTCAAAAAATTATTTCAAAGTGCTAAACTAGAAAATGCAATATTTTAAAGTATTTCCTGTGATGACCAATAAATTCAGAAATGGGAATTCATAAAAGCTTCATATATACACATTTTAATATTTATATTACGATCAGATATTGGAAAAAGTTATATCTGATACACTAACAGAAAAAAACAATTTGTGAACATGTTTTGTTTTATATGACAATTATATCCTGATTGCAAACAATGACATATGTAATATAAATGTGCTAATACAGTTAATAATGAATTGCATATTTTACATTCAGAAAACCTTTTATTTTCAGGCAATAAGTTAACAGTATCTACTATTTATATAATACTTTTATAGATCATATGAGTAATTCTTTTTTTAAAAAAATTACTCCATTAACTTATGTTACAATTTTGTAAGGAAAGGATTATCACCTCCATTTTCAACTGAGATCATTAAGACTGTAAGCAACTTGCACAAGGTCACATATTCTAATAAGTAGCTCAACCTAGGATTTAAATGTATACTTTTTGACACGAAATTCTCTTCCTTCACCACTTTTCTATCTTATTTTCAGATGAGTGGAACAGACTAGCTTGTTCTGAAATGCGTTTCAGTTCTTGGCACATTTGTTCAAGAAATATTTATTGAAAATATTTTGCTAAACTAGGCACTAGGCAAACAAAGAAATTAGTGAGAAGTTTACAGTTGTGTTATACCAATTTGAACAAATCTGAGAAGCCAATCTATGTCCTTGCCTCATTTCCCTATCGAGGGAGAGCCTCCATCAACATCCTCATCCAATGGAAGGAGCGTGAAACTGATAGACTGTCAGAACTGTAGATGAATCTTGGCATTGTTATTTACTATTTGCATGACTAGATTTTTACTTTGCAACATATGTCATTTGTAAAATGGTGTTACAGACACCCACCTTATTTAAAGTCTAGAAGTAATATATACAAATCACAACGGTGTTAAGAACATATACTTTATTTAAAGGTTAGGAGTAATATATACAAATCACCTATTATAGTGCCTAACATATCACTTGATAGATCCTCAAACATTAGGAGACTTTGTTATTGTTGTTATTATTACATTAAGAGTTTAATGGTAAGTTGTTACATAACAAAACATCTCCAAACTTCATTTCTTAAACTTTTTAAAATTGACACATTATAATTGTACCTGTTTATGGGAGTACAATTTGATGTTTCAATACATGTATGTACTGTATAAAAATCAAAACAGGGTAGTTAGTATATCCATCACCTCATGCCAAAAATTTTTTTTTAAATGATTATGTGGATTGGCCTGGCAATTGCTCAGGGCCAGCTCAGCTGGAGCTAGTTTGTTCAAAATAGCCTCACTCATGTGTTTGGCAGTTGGCACCTTATTGGTCTAGGGGGTCCTCAACTTGGATGGCTTCTTTCTGCTGCATATAATGTCTCATGCTGTGGCAGGATAGTATAAGCTTCTTCACATGAATGTCTTCAGGTTCAAAATGGGAGCAAAAGAGCAAGCCTCAATACAGAAACACTTTCCAAGACTCTGCTCACTTCTCGTTTGCTAATATGTCATTAGCCAGAGCAAATCAAGAGGCAGATCACAAGGGTCATTAGTCAGTGTGGGAAGATGCTAAACAAAGACATGGATAGAGGGTATAAAATAACTGGTAGATATTTTTACAATCTACCAAAATTTCTTTCTTTCTTTTTTTTTTTTTTTCTGAGATGGAGTTTCACTCTTGTCACCCCAGGCTGGAGTGCAATGGCGCAATGAGCTTACTGCAACCTCTGCCTCCCAGGTTCAAGTGATTGTCCTGCCTCAGCCTCCCAAGTAGCTGGGATTACAGGCATCTGCCACCATGCCCAGCTAATTTTTGTATTTTTAGTAGAGGCGGGGTTTCACCATATTGGTCAGGGTGGTCTCAAACTCCTGACCTCAGGTGATCCACCGCCTAGGCCTCCCAAAGTGCTGGGATTACAGACATGAGCCACCACGCCAGGCCAACAATCTACCAAAATTTCTAAATATCAACTTTCCTTAGAACTCATGGCACAAATTGTAAGGCAAACTCATAATTTAACACCTGGTTTATTTAATCCATTTCATTTGGCATGGATACGTCTCATTTTCTCAATTCTAATTCAGCTTTCTATCGAATAATGTTATTCTGAGTTCATAATATTTGTGTATGTCCTTCTATATACCTACGACTCATTTCTTTCAAAAATAGACAAAATGTATGAATGATTTTTCTACTTGGATACAGAAATAGGTAAATATATAATATCTGTCTTCAAAGCTATGTCACATTGATAAGACTTAAAGCATTTCCCTAACATCTGCTGCTTGTGACTGTGCTATGGGTCTTGTTGCTATTTGAAGAATGGTACTCTTGTGCTGTAGACAGCAATTTTGCTCAAACTAGGTCACCTGTCCTTGACTACCACACACTAGCACATTCTGTAGGCTACAGTTGTTCCTCCGCTCTCTGCTGTGATGTTACATTGCTTCGCGTTATGATTCAGTGAATTCTTCAAATGCATCCTGGGGCACTCATGCTCAACCAATGTCCTGTGGTTTCATCTAAGCTACTTTTCAGTGTACTTTATTCCTTTATCACTCATAACCTTAACAGGTCTGCGCCCAGCAAGGGTGAATTTCCAATATTTGAGAACCTGCTTGCTGAAAGCTTTGCCAACCAAATGTTATGAGGAGCAATTTATGAGAAGCAAGAATAGAATTTACCCAAACAACTAAATGAGGCATTTATAAATGTTCTGGTCACATAAATAAAAGTGGACATATTCACATCACACAGGTGAAAAACTATAAAGCATTAAGTTCTGGACCAAAATCAACTGTTCTGTCTCCTCAAGGATGCAGTGACATGTACACTTCAGGGAAAATTTAAACAATAAGATTACCAGCTTTTTGGGTGTGATGTTGTTCCCTGAAGCTCAACTAACAAACATGATCTTAAGTAAAAAAACTGCTTCTTTCTGGAAGACTGCTGCATTATTTATAGTCTCTAAAACAGTGATGACTTTCCCTTTTGTGTTGATTTATTTTAAATTTGAAGCACTTTACTCTGAGCATGACCCAACCTTCCTCTGTTACATGCGTTGATTTGACTCCTGTTTTGCTGTTGCAACTATTGCCCGGTCCAGGCATACCTGGGCTGCTTCGAAGCACAAGAGGTCAATCAAGAGGGACTGGCCGTAATGACAATAAAAGGGAAACTTGCCTCAGGTTTGTATACCCATCAGGAAAGTTATCAAAACAAGCCAAATGTTCTTGCTTTAGTCACAGGAGCTGAACTCCCTCCACCTTAGCACTTGCGGTCTTAAACTGCTGCACCTGCACCTGGCCTGCCATGGACAGAAGAGATTTGACTTTACCTTCACTGTGACTTTACCTTCACCATCCATGCCATTTCTATGGGAAGGCAGATGTGCTACACATTCTTCCCAAGAGTATTTTAATTTACTTGGGTGACTCCCAAGCAAGCTAGCTTTGCTCTGTTTTTTTGTTTGTTTTTTGTTTGTTTATTTGTTTAAATAGCCCCCTTCAGTCTTAATTCTTCCTGTATACCATACCACCAAATCTTTCAAACTCCTCAGAATCATTGATTCTAAGAGATCCACTGGATCTCCAGGCTAATGGGATTCTTATGCCTGAGGATAGCTCTTCCTTACTTGTCAATATTATCGTGTAGATTTGCTTCTCCTGCCTGGAATCCTGTTGTACCTCTAAGGGCCAAACTGATGCCTTACTCACTTTTCTCAGTCATTAATCTATAAGATGGTTTTATAGATTAAAATGCCTTTGCTTCTTCAGTAATTACATTACTTTGGATGAGATTTAAAATGCACTCCTTATGTTGTAGCAATATAAGACACCCTTGGGGCCCTATGTCCATGTTCCCCTGAACTCCATCTCTAGATTCTGCTCTGCCCTCTCTCCTACGTACATCATTCTCTTTTTCCCACACAGTCTTTGCCTCTTCCCCCATCATGTCTTGTTTTTCTTTTCTTCCTGCTTTCCGTCTTGTTTCCTACCCTCATCTCCATCTACTCATTACGATTTCCTCTCTGTAGAGATTTTTGTAGAGTATTTCCTCTTTCTGTGTGTCAGTCTATGTGTGTCTGTGTGCAGGCATGTGGATGCAAGTGTGAGAATGTGTCAGGAATGAGCACAGTGGGAAGAGATGGAAACAGATACAGTCATTGAGGCAGAAGTCTACCTCAAAGTTTCCTAAGTGAGAGGATTTGAGTATCCTTGCCTAAAAGAATCAAAGGAACCTACGTTCACAGCTAAGAATGAAGAGAAATTCCTTTCAGCTCTAACTCAGAATCTTCAAATATTTAGTGCAATGTGTATTTGTCCCTCCAAGACTCTTAAATACAGAACATTTCCGATTATGTAAAAAGCATAATTTACTTAAGTAATGATTACTTACTGACTTCTGTAAGGTAAATTTTATATGATGTTGCTCGCATTTTCCATTTTGTCTTTATTTGGGCTGCAGCCGTACCCACCTGATCTGTCATGTGCATTTTCAATGAGGCTCCCTGAGGTTCTTACAGTGATGAATAAAGGAATCTGCACATTTGTACTACACAGTCTTTGCTGATTTAATGAGAGCCATGCCAGTGGTACTAAATCAAGCCTATCATTTCCGAAAGGCTTTGATTTTCAGACATTAATACCAATTACCATGTTGTTGTTGACAAGACAATGAAATAGCCAGGATAATATTGGTCAAAATTATATTTACTGAAAGGAGAGGACTAATGTGGACCCCGGTATAGTATTAGCTTTTTATTTTTTTAAAGGATAAGATTTTTCTGGAGGGAAAAAAAAACAACTGAAGGAAAAAAACCTTTTCGCTTCCAACGAAAATGGAACATATCTGTACTTTGATTTTTCATTTCATTCAAACCAGACTTGGTAGAACTCAGCAGGGTGGTGCCAGGGACATTCTCCAATTTCCTGGTCTTGTTCTACAGCAGCATATTAAGCTTTTGGAAACATCAATCAGGAGACAGAAAATTGATTTTTCAGCTTTTGAGGTAAGAACAAAAGGTATAGTATTGCCTTTTTTACTTCCTATGTTTTTTCCTCCCCACCTACTACCTGCTGTTCTGTTCCTTCCATCATTCCCCTATAGATTCCACAATCCCCACGTGCCATCTGCTTACTGCTCCTCTCTTTTCTTATTCTGGGATTCAATACTGCATTCCTTATATGATTGTCTGGCCATTCATTCATATATTCAGTCAATCAGTGGTTAATCAAACATATGAACATGTATGCGGTGTTCTTATTATATTAATATTCGTGTAATTTGTATAATTTTATGAAATAAGCTCAACTGTTTTACAATGTTGTGGGCATATAGCAGACATCACTATAAAACCATTTCCTGTCATGGGAAGCTTGCCAAAGATGGCAACAATGAAAGCTGGAACTTAAGAGAAATTCAGTGTAGTGTGAGAAATAAAAAAGTGAAGCTATTACTTGCTGGGATCAGTTGTTTTTCTTCTTCCTCTGAAAGCTGGTCTGCAAAGTTTGCTTCAAGAAAATTCAGTAGGTCCACAGCTTCCAGATCCATTTCATCTTCCAGTGGGCTTCCTTTGTCAGGAGCTCAGCCAAGCTGGGAGAGAGTGAGCTAGCTGAGCTGTCAGGTGTCTGAGTAGCCAATTAAGGCAACAAGTCAAAAAAGTGAAAAAGCCAAAGCTTTGATCACTTACTGTGATGGTATAAGCAATAGTCTAAAACCACAGGAAGTACCGACTCTCCCTGTTCCGTTTTCACCCATGAGACAATGCACAAATTGCGGGTCAGGTGGATCTGCATAGACGTGGGGGTCATCTCACTGTTAAGGGAGCCCCTAACAAAAGGCTTAGGCAGTTTTATAGATTCTGCAGTTGGGAGAGAGGGCAAGGGCTGAGGGTTATGAGTGGAAAAGTACTGAGTCCTGAGTCAGAGTTGGGGAAACTGTCTTCACTGTCTTCAAGGTTTTCGCTTCTGCCTCCTGTAAGGGGTCCTTGGTAGAGGCAACTGAAGACCTCTACTGTAGGCCTCAAATAAAGAGACCTAGGAATGAAAGCACCTGGGCTAGGACTGTAAATATGTGAAACAGCATGACCTGCCAGAGGGACGCGAGTCCTTACTGCAACTCCTCTCAGAAAGTAATGCACTGGCTTTGCGCCATAGTTTGAGGAGGCAGCTTCCTCCTGAATGGCCTGCCAGATACAGCTTTGGAATTGCCTATGGCCAGGTATGAAAAATCACACATATGTTTTTAACCATGAGCTGAAATCTTCATTCTTTATTTTTCATTTTTGGCCTAGAAAGTAGAGAAAAAGCAACAGAAGTAAAATTTGTGTGTAGATTTGAAGAAGTCCCAGAACACGAAGAGAGAAATTAAAAATGAATTGTCAATGGGTCTGAGAGATGGAGGTATAGCATCCCTGCCCCAATACCGTAGTCTCAATAAAGATATTTTTTGTAATTAGAAAATAGATTTATTTCACTCTAGCTGAAGCATTCAAGGGGAAAACAGAACAGACAGAGATGTGAAGAATTGCAGTCTCTTACGTGAAAAAGTTCTTTCTACTGCATTCCACTCCCATGAGTTCCTAATCTCTTTAATTATCTCCATCGCTAAGTTGTCTGTTTGATTTCATCTTCTCAAAGATGGAGGACACAGATGGACAGAAATGTGTGACATCCTGAGAGAACATCAATTATGGAGTTAGTCCTGCGATCCTTGGACAAGTAACTGAATGTGAGTCTCAGTTTCCTCACCTGTACAATAATGACAGGAATACTGAACCGATAAACCTACAGGACAGTTCTCCAGCAGCTTTAGAATGACCCAGTTCTCTCCCTGTTCTTCCTTATATTTCTCAAGAGTAACAGTAGAGATTTCTGGGAATGCAATAACCTGAGATAGGGAAGAACTGCCTGAAACAGCCCAGGCCTTATTTCTGTCCCTGTCTCTCCTAGGGAATGTATCATCTTGAGTTAGGGAGAAACTGCCCTGGATGGCCCAAGCTTTGCTCCTGTCTCCTGTGGAAGTGGGATATCCATCAAAGCTTTCCCCAGTGAGTCACATTGCTCCTGAGTAGAACGCAAGGTGAGCTGGCCTATGGGGTCCCTCAGCTGTGGTGTAACTGGAGCAAGTACAGCCAAGACTTCATCTTCCCCAGACAGCTTCCTTGAGCCTTGGGGGCCTAGCTCACAATGGATCCTAGGCTTCTTTTGTCCCTGCTGCCTATCTGTAAATAATAAATTCACTTCTGATAACTTGTGTGTGAGTGTGTTCTGTCTCACAAAACTCAGATAAGTTGGTAACCAGTATGCAGTGAACCTGCTGCAAAATACCTACCTCGGAGTGGAGAGTAGAGGAGATGATGAATGTGCCTCTCACATTGTACCTGATTATTTAATGATAGCTTTTGACCTTTTTAAAAATAATTCTTTAGTTCCTGAAGTACCAAGCACATTGTTATGTGAAAACTTTTTAGCCATATGTTATGAGTGTAAGTGGCAAGAAAGAGATAGGAGAAGAGAGGATAAACTTATGTTTGATCCAAACTTAAAAATTATTTTTCAGAATTCAGGTTTTAAGAGCTCTATGGTGATCTTGAGGCTACAGTTAGAGACGGGGTTAGCTGGGAATGTCTGCCAATATCACCAGTCATCTGGCTTTAGAAACTCTAAACACAGGGTATAGCAATACCCCATATTTAAATCAAAATAAAAATGCAGTAACCTGCAAAATAAATGTATGACATCTGATGGTATTTTTTCTGTATACTGACTACTTTGATGCTTTTTAAAGGGCAATGTTAAATACCAAATTCTTTTGAAAAAAATAATTCTTTTTGCTTTGCTGATGTGTAGGAATGTGCTTAGTCTTTCTCATCAGGGATTCAACCAAAAAAGGGTCCAAATCCTTTCCCCTGACTTTTCTTTCCCACGCTCCACTCTAGATGCTATGCTTAAATGTCCATTATTCAAAATACTTTAGTGCAATTCTGGTTTCAGGCAAGCTTGAGTAAAACTCTATCCTGCTTCTCTCGCTGAATGCAAATATAAACATGACAGAATTCTTGGAGCTGCTATCTGAGGACTCTGAAAAGTAGATGGTAGCAGGCAAATTGGAAAAGGAGTTCAGAATTCAAAGTACCTTCAAATCAGCAATGAGTTTTCATTCCCCATTCCCTGCCTGTTATCACCTTGGTTGAAATCAAAGCCAGCCAGGTGTGGACAGAAAAAGCTTTAGGCGGTATCCTCATGTTCTGATCTGAGGAGCAAGAAAGGAGTGAGCGAGCGTGAAGAAAATCCCTTGTTTTCTTTTCATTTATTCTCTTGTGTCTCAGTACCCAGAAAATCAAGTTGCAGCAGGGCAGCCACAGGGGCTAGGTATGTGTGGAAAACTCTGAGAGAGGAGAATCCTTTCCCACCAGAGCACCTGTGGTTCCCAGATCAGGGGGAGAATGTCTGCTGGTTTTTTCTCTCTCTGTCCTCTCACCACCTGACCCCAGATCTGCAGATATAGTTGCAGGAAGTAAATGATAGGGTGGAGAAACTAAAGCTTCATACTTTTGGCCATAAGAGGTAAAATGGGGATCCCAGGGAACCATAAAGTGTCAAGGAGATCCCGGTGAGGAGGGATCTCAAAAGAGGTATCCCATAAAGTGGTGTATACGTTTCTGGACTCATCTCTGCATAGATTAGACCCTACATAAAATGGCAAAGGCTTTAAGAGTAGAAATATGGGCTAGAATGCATCCAAGGACCCAGAAATGGAGGCACACATGTCAAATAGCAGTGCAAAGGCTGGAAACTGACCTCATATTGAAACCACAGAACACAGAAAGCAACCCCTAGAATAAGAAAACAGAGTTATAGCAAGTAATCCAACAAAAGAGATAGAGATATAAAAGAGTACTGATTAGTAATAAAAAGGCAGAAAAATGGGAAAAAGTAAACAAAGAATATATGGGGCAATTAGAAAACAAATAGCAAACTGGTTGGGAGGCAGAGGTGGGAGGATTGCTTGAGCCTAGGAATTCAAGACCAGCCTGGGCAACATAGGGAGACCTCATCTCTACAAAAAATAAAAATAAAAGTAGCCTAGCATGGTGATATGTGCCTGTAGTCCCAGCTACGTGGAAGGTTGAGGTGTGAGAATCACTTGAGTCTGGGACATAGGCTGCAACGAGCCATGATCATGCCACTACACTCCAGCTTGGTCACAGAGCAAGACTCTGTCCCAAATAAATAAATAAAGCAAACTGACAAATCTGAATCTTACATTAGTAATCGCATTTAACTGTAGATGAACTAAACTCCCAATAAAAATAATAGATCATTAGCTTAAAAATCATGACAGAATTTACTGCCCATAAGAAACTCACCTGAAATATAAGGATACAAATAGGTTAAAAGTAAAAGGATGAAAAAGGATATACCATGCTAACACTAATCAAAAGAAAGCTAGAGTAGCTACATTAATGTCAAACAAAGTAGATGTGCAAACAAGGAAAATTTCTAGTGATAAAGAGAAATATTGCATAATGACAAAAGAGTTCATTCAACTGGAAGACAAAAATAAATAAATCCTAAACATGTCTGCATCTAAAACAGAGCCTTAAAACACATGGGAAAAAAACTATTTGAAAAGAAAGCAGAATAGACTGATTCACAATTATAATTCGACATTTCTCTCTCCATAATAGACAAAGCAAATAAAGAGAAAATCAGCAAGAACATACAAAAATGGAACAACACTATCAACCAACTGTATCTAATTGACATTTATAGAACACTTTATCCAACACTAAATATACATATTATTTTCCAGTGCCCATGATACATTCACCAAGATAGACCATAGCAAAGTCATGAAACAAACCTGAACAATTTTTAAATAATTTATATCTTATAAATATAGTCTGAACATAATGAGATTAAACTAAAAATTATTAATAGAAATATAGCTGATAAATCTCCAAACACTTGGGAATTAAACAGCACATTTATCAATAATCCATGGGTCAAAAAGGAAGTCTCAAGAAAAATAAGAAAATATTTTAAAATTAACAAAATTGAAAACACAACATGTCACAACATGCGAGACACAACTAAATGAGCACTTCAAGGGAAACTTATAGGACTGTATGCTTATAATAAAAAGGAGAAATATCACAAATCAGTAATTGAAGTTTTGCCTTGAGAAACCAGAAAAGAAAGCAAAAAATATTTGATGTGAGCAGATGAAAGAAAATCTTGAATTGAAAGAAAAGAATTAAATTCAGAAATATATATAAACAATACATAATGAGAAGGGGAGTTATTCCAGGAATATAAGGCTGATTGAATGTCTGAAATCAATTAATATAATACAACAAACTAACAGACAAAAACAAAAAAAAATATGTCAATTGATGCAGGAAAATCATTTGACAAAATCTAACCCCCATTCTTGATTAAAAACTTTCAGTAAACTAAGAGTACAAGGGAATCTTGATCTGATAAAGAGCATTCAGAAAAACCCACAGCTAACATCACACATTTGGTGAAAGGCTGAATGTTTTTCCCCTAAAATCAGAAATAACAAAGAAAGCATGTGCATTCTCAATACTACTGTGATATGCAAAATAAAGGTCCCCCCAAGATGTTCATGGCCCCAATCCCCCCAAATTATGCTTATGTTAGGTTATATGACAAAGGAAAATTAAGGTTGCAGATGGAATTAATATTGCTAATCAGCTAATTATGGGATAGGAAGATTATCCTGTGTTATCCCAGCAGGCTCAATATAATCATGAGGCTCCTTTTAAGTGGGAGAGGGAAGCAAATAAGTCAGTTAGAGAAAAATCTGAAGATGCTACACTGTTAGCTTCAAAGATGAAAGGGGTCTATGAACCAAGGATTGTGTGGGCAGAAAAGTGACTCACTCCTACAGCCTCCAGAAAGGAAGGCAGCCCTGCCAATATCTTGATTTTAGCTACATTAGACCGGTTTCCGTTGTCTGACCTCCAAAACTGTAAGATACTAAATAATGTTGTTTTAAGCCACTAAGATTGTGACAATTTGTTACGGCAGCAGTAGGAAACCAATGTAACTGCTATCAACATAGTAGTTAGAGATCAAGCAAGTGCAATAAGGTAAGAAAAAAAAAGACATATAGACTTTAATGGAAAACATTAAAATGTCCCTATTTTTAGATGAGATAATTGTCTATGGAGAAAATCCTAAGAAAACCTTAAGGGGGGTCTATTAAGAAATTTCCAGAACCAATAAGTGAGTTTAATAAGTTTTGAAAATATAAAGTCAATATAACATGTTATTTAGGGATGGATCAAAAATAAAAAAAATTAAAGTCAACACAAATCAAGTTTGAAAAATATGTAACATTTACAATACTCTAAGGTGTTTTTGGAAATATTGAAGTATAAATCTAACAAAACATGGCAAGATTTATATGCAGATGACTTCAAAACACTGATAAAATAAATCAAAGAAGACTGAAGTAAATGAAGAGACACATCCTCTTTATGGAATGGAAGACTCCATAAACAGGAGGACTCAATGGGAGATTCAATATAGTTAAGATGTCAATTCTTTCCAAATTGATCTACAGATTTATTGCAATTTTGCATTAATTTTGGAAAGTCAAAATATCAGCAAGAGTTTAGTTTTTTACGTAGAGAAACTTATTTTAAATCTTACACGGAAAGGCAAAGGGAAAGCCAAACAGTTTTGAAATAATATATTTGGAGTACTCACACCATCTGATTTTAAGACTTTCTATAAAGCTTCAGTCATCAAGGCAGTGTGGAACTGGCTAAAGTATAAGCACATAAATCATTCAAGCAGAACAAATTATCTAGAAATAGACCCACACTTTTTGTCAAAGGTCCACAGCCAATTCAATGGAGAAAAAATACTCTTTTCAAAAGCGATGGAAGAAATGTATATTCATGTCTTAGTCAGTTCCGTCTGCTGACAACATTCTACAGACCAGGTGTTTTCAACAGAAGACATTTGTTTCTCTCAATTCTGGAGGCTGGGAAGTCCAACATCAAAGTGTGCTAGAAGATTTGATTCCTAGAGAGAGCCGTCTTCTTGGCTTGCAGAAGGCTGCCTTCTTGCTATGTCATCACATGGTGAGAAGAGGGAGCAAACTCTGGTCTCTCTTCCTCTTTTTTTAAGAACACTCAGCCAGGCATGGTGGTTCACACCTGTAATCCCAGCACTTTGGGAGGCCAAGGCAGGCAGATCACCTGAGGTCAGGAATTCAAGACAAGCCTGGCCAACATGGTGAAACCTAATCTGTACTAAAAAAACTACAAAAATTAGCCAGAGGTGCATGCCTGTAATCCCAGCTACTAGGAAGGCTGAGACATGAGAATCACTTGAATCCAGGAGGTGGACGTTGCAGTGAGCTGAAATCGCTCCACCACACTCCAGCCTAGGTGACAGAGGGAGATCCCATCTCAAACAAAACACTACTCGCATCATGGCGGGGCCCCATGCTCATTATCTCACCTAAACCTAATCACCTCTCAAAGGCCCCACCTTCAAATACCATCACATTGAGGGATCAAATATTCAGTCTATAACAATCCATATCCCCCTCAAAAAAAGAACCTTGATACCTAAACTAAACACTCATAAAAGGATTAACATAAAATATGTCACAGATTTAAATGTAAAACTTAAAAACATAAATCTAATATAAAACACATGAGAAAAAATTTTATGACCTGGGAATAGGCTTGTATCTAGAATATATTTTTTATACTCTCAAAGGTCAATATTAAGAAATCAACAACTCAAGTGGTAAAAAAAAAAAAGAGTAAAAGACTTGAAAAAGTACTTTATCAAAGAAGGTATTATGATGGCAGTAAGTAGATGAAAAGATGCTGAACATCCTTAGCCATTAGAAAAATACAAATTAAAACTATTTTGAATACCACTACAGATCTATTAGAATGACCAAATTTTTTTCTGTCTTGCATTGAATTTTTTTTCTTTTTGTGAGATATATTATACATACAAAAGAGTGTAAAAAGCATTTGTATACCGTTCAAGGAAAAATAAGAAAATACGCTACCCTGTCCACCCCCGCACCCAGGTTAAAATTAGGATGTTCCAGAACCTTAGAAGCCCCTCTTCTTTCCCTATCCAATTATATTTTCTTTTTTTTAAATTATACTTTAAGTTCTAGGGTACATGTGCACAACGTGCCGGTTTGTTACATATGTATACATGTGCCATGTTGGTGTGCTGCACCATTAACTCGTCATTTATATTAGGTATATCTCCTAATGCTATCCCTCCCCCTTCGCCCAACCCCATAGCAGGCCCTGGTGTGTGATGTTCCCCTTCCTGTGTCCAAGTGTTTTCATTGTTCAATTCCCACCTATGAGTGAGAATATGTGGTGTTTGGTTTTTTGTCCTTGCCATAGTTTGCTGAGAATGATGGTTTCCAGCTTCATCCGTGTCCCTACAAAGGACATGAACTCATCCTTTTTATGGCTGCATAGTATTCCATGGTGTATATGTGCCACATTTTCTTAATCCAGTCTATCATTGATGAACATTTGGGTTGGTTCCAAGTCTTTGCTATTGTGAATAGTGCCACAATAAACATACATGTGCATGTGTCTTTATAGCAGCATGATTTATAATCCTTTGTGTATATACTCTGTAATGGGATGGCTGGGTCAAATGGTATTTCTAGTTCTAGATCCCTGAGGAATCACCACACTGTCTTCCACAATGGTTGAACTAGTTTACAGTCCCACCAACAGTGTAAAAGTGTTCCTATTTCTCCACATCCTCTCCAGCACCTGTTGTTTCCTGACTTTTTAATCATCACCATTCTAACTGGTGTGAGATGGTATGTCATTGTGGTTTTCATTTGTATTTCTCTGATGGCCAGTGATGATGAGCATTTTTTCATGTGTCTGTTGGCTGCATAAATGTCTTCCTTTGAGAAATGCCTGTTCATGTCTTTCGCCCACTTTTTGATGGGGTTATTTGTTTTTTTCTTGTAAATTTGTTTGAGTTCTTTGTAGATTCTGGATATCAGCCCTTTGTCAGATGAGTAGATTGCAAAAATTTTCTCCCATTCTGTAGGTTGCCTGTTCACTCTGATAGTAGTTTCTTTTGCTGTGCAGAAGCTCTTTAGTTTAATTAGATCCCATTTGTCAATTTTGTCTTTTGTTGCCATTGCTTTTGGTGTTTTAGACATGAAGTCCTTGCCCATGCCTATGTCCTGAATGGTATTGCCTAGGTTTTCTTCCAGGGTTTTTATGGTTTTAGGTCTAACATTTAAGTCTTTAATCCATCTTGAATTAATTTTTGTATAAGGTTTAAGGAAGGGATCCAGTTTCAGCTTTCTACATATGGCTAGCCAGTTTTCCCAGCACCATTTATTAAATAGGGAATCCTTTCCCCATTTCTTGTTTTTGTGAGTTTTGTCAAAGATCAGATGGTTGTAGATCTGTGGTATTATTTCGGAGGCCTCTGTTCTGTTCCATTGGTCTATATCTCTGTTCTGGTACCAGTACCATGCTGTTTTGTTTACTATAGCCTTGTAGTATAGTTTGAAGTCAGGTAGCATGATTCCTCCAGCTTTGTTCTTTTGGCTTACGATTGTCTTGGCAATGTGGGCCCTTTTTTCATTCCATATGGACTTCAAAGTAGTTTTTTCCAAGTCTGTGAAGAAAGTCACTGGTAGCTCCATGGGGGTGGCATTGAATCTATAAATTACCTTGGGCAGTATGGCCATTTTCACGATATTGATTCTTCCTATCGATGAGCATGGAATGTTCTTCCATTTGTTTGTGTCCTCTTTTATTTCATTGAGCAGTGGTTTGTAGTTCTCCTTGAAGAGGTTCTTCACATCCCTTGTAAGTTGGATTCCTAGGTATTTTATTCTCTTTGAAGCAGTTGTGAATGGGAGTTCACTCATGATTTGGCTCTCTGTTTGTCTGTTATTGGTGTATAAGAATGTTTTTGATTTTTGCACATTGATTTTGTATCCTGAGACTTTGCTGAAGTTGCTTATCAGCTTAAGGAGATTTGGGGCTGAGACGATGGGGTTTTCTAAATATACAGTCATGTCATCTGCAAACAGGGACAATTTGACTTCCTCTTTTCCTAATTGAATACCCTTTATTTCTTTCTCCTGCCTGATTGCCTTGGCCAGAACTTCCAATACTATGTTGAATAGGAGTGATGAGAGAGGGCATCCCTGTCTTGTGCCAGTTTTCAAAGGGAATGCTTCCAGTTTTTGCCCATTCAGTATGATATTGGCTGTGGGTTTCTCATAAATAGCTCCTATTATTTTTAGATATGTCCCATCAATACCTAATTTATTGAGAGTTTTTAGCATGAAGGGCTTCTGAATTTTGTCAAAGGCCTTTTCTGCATCTATTGAGATAATCATGTGGTTTTTGTCATTGGTTCTCTTTATATGCTGCATTACATTTATTGATTTGCGTATATTGAACCAGCCTTGCATCCCAGGGATGAAGTCCACTTGATCATGGTGGATAAGCTTTTTGATGTGCTGCTGGATTTGGCTTGCCAGTATTTTATTGAGGATTTTTGCATCGATCTTCATCAGGGATATTAGTCTAAAATTCTCTTTTTTTGTTGTGTCTCTGCCAGGCTTTGGTATCAGGATGATGCTGGCCTCATAAAATGAGTTAGGGAGGATTCCCTCTTTTTCTATTGATTGGAATAGTTTCAGAAGGAATGGTACCAGCTCCTCCTTGTACCTCTGGTAGAATTTGGCTGTGAATCCATCTGGTCCTGGATTTTTTTTGGTTGGTAGGCTATTAATTATTGCCTCAATTTCAGAACCTGTTATTGGTCTATTCAGGGATTCAACTTCTTCCTGGTTTAGTCTTGAGAGGGTATATGTGTCCAGGAATTTATCCATTTCTTCTAGATTTTCTAATTTATTTGCATAGAGGTGTTTATAGTATTCTCTGATGGTAGTTTGTAATTCTGTGGGATCAGTGGTGATATCCCCTTTATCATTTTTATTGCATCTATTTTATTCTTCTCTCTTTTCTTCTTTGTTAGTCTTGCTAGCAGTCTATCAATTTTGTTGATCTTTTCAAAAAACCAGGATTTAAAGCAGTGTGTAGAGGGAAATTTATAGCACTAAATGCCCACAAGAGAAAGCAGGAAAGATCTAAAATTGACACCCTAACATCACAATTAAAAGAACTAGAGAAGCAAGAGCAAACACATTCAAAAGCTAGCAGAAGGCAAGAAATAACTGAGATCAGAGTAGAATGACCAAATTTTAAAAAATCTCACAAAAACATGTGCTGGGGAGGATGAAGTGCTTTTGGAACTTTGCACATTGCTGGTTATGAACTGAATGTTTGTATTACCCAATCCAAATTCATATGATGAAGCCCTAATGCCAATATGGCTGTATTTGGAGATGGTTGGGGCCTCCAAGGAAGAAATTAAGGTTGAATGAATTCATAAGGGTGTTGCCTGATCCAACGGGACTATTATCTCTTAAGAAGAGACACCAGGCAGCTCTCTCTTTCTTTCTCCACTTGTGAGGATATACCTAGAAGGTAGCTGTCTGCAAGCCAGGAAGAGAGCCCTTGTCAGAAACCAAATTGGGCAGAACCTTGAACTTGGACTCCCAGACTTCAGAACTGTGAAAAAATAAACTTCTGCTATTTAAGACACCAGTCTGTGGTATACTGTGTTATGGGAGCCTGAGCTGACTAATACATGGTCATGATATAAAATGGTGCAGCCACTTCGGGAAACAGTTTTGGCTGTATCTTACAAAGTAAAATGTACTCTTACCATGTGACCCAATGATTCTACTCTTAGGTGTTTACATCCTAGAGAAATGAAAAGTTATGCCATATAAAATACCCGTGTATGAATGATTATAACAGCTCCATTCATACTGGTTCAAAGTTGGAAATAACCCAAATATCCTTCAAACAATGAATGGATGAACAAACTGGTACATCTGTACAATGGAATACTACTCAGCAATAAAAAGGAACATGCCATGTATACACCCAACATCACGGATGAATCAAAACATTAAGTTCTCTAAAAGAAGCCAGTTTCCATATGTTACATACTATTAATATATGATTCCACTTTTATGTAAAAAGCATATAAATGCTGAAAAGGTCAAAAGCATAGTAACAGGAAACAGATCAGTACTTGCCAGGGATTAGGGGAGGCTAAAACTACAAAGAGGCCATATGGGAGTGACGGAACTGTTCTGTGTTCTGATTGTGGGGGTAGGTATGGTAATCCATACATGTGATAAAACTCTACACCCCCAGATGCATCAATAAATAAGGCAATTTAACTCTATGTTAACTATTGAAATAAATATAATTCCATTGCTAACAATTTGTGGTACATATTACTGGTATTTAGTAATATCTTAATCTCTTCCCCTTTGGACATGAAGATAAGACTTCTGTTAGATCATTCTATGTGGCCAATGGGCTGGGAGTGGAAGTGACATGTGTTATCTACAAGCAAAAACATAAAAGAGGTGGGAGAGAGCTCCAGATGTTTGCTACTTACACTGAGAAAGGTTGCATGTTCCAGATGATGCCATTTGAACATCATGGAGCCTCCATCAGCCAGGGTACCTGAGTGACTGTAGATCAGAGACATCTCCCCTCCACCCTGCCAATCCATTATACATTTAAAATGAGAGTAGAAAGAACATTTGTTAGATGTAAAGCCAATGAATTGCCCTGCTTAATATAGAAATTATTCATGCAAGTTGACTGCTTCTGTTACAAACACCTAAAACATGTCACATTGGCTTGGCAGTCCTGTGTCAGCAGGAAAAAGAAAAAAGACATCAGAGGCTCCAGTGACAAAACATTAAATTAAAATGATGCCTAATGTATATAACTCATAAAACAGACAACATACCCAATATGCTTGTGGCTCTAGAACAGTGATTCTCAAACGGGCAATTTTTGCTACAAAGGGGACATTGGTAATGTCTGGAGACATTTTTGATTGACACAATTGGGAGGGTGCTAGTGGATAGAGGTTTGAGATGCTGCTAAATTTCCTACAATGCCCGGGATAACCCCTGACAATAAAGAATGCTCCTGCCCAGATGTCAATGTGGTTGAGAGACTCTGGTCTTAAAGAAGACATTGGAAAAAGACATTGCTACTGTCTATATTTGTCAAGATGTTGCAAAATATAAAGAGAAAAAACTCAACTAAGGAGATTCACAGCCGAATTCTACTAGAGGTACAAAGAGGAACTGGTACCATTCCTTCCAAAACTATTCCAAACAATAGAAAAAGAGGGACTCCTCCCTAACTCATTTTATGAGGCCAGTATCATCCTAATAACAAAACATGGCAGAGACACAACAAAAAAAGAAAATTTCAGGCCAATATGCCTGATGAACATGGATGCAAAAATCCTTGATAAAATACTGTCAAATCCAGCAGCACATCAAAAAGCTTATCCACAATGATCAAGTTGGCTTCATTCCTGGGATGCAAGGCTGGTTCAAGATACACAAATCAATAAACATAATCCATCACAGAAACAGAACGAGTGACAAAAACTACATGATTATTTCAATAGACGCAGAAAAGGCCTTTGGTAAAATTCAACACCCCTTCATGCTAAAAACTCTCAATAAACTAGGTATTGATGGAACATATCTCAAAATAATGAGAGCTATTTATGACAAACTCACAGCCAATATCATACTGAATGGGCAAAACCTGGAAGCATTCCCTTTGAAAACCAGCACAGGACAAGGATGCCCTCTCTCACCACTCCTGTTCAACATAGTGTTGGAAGTTCTGGCCAGGGCAGTCAGGTAAAAGAAAGAAATAAAGAGTATTCAAATAGGAAGAGAGGCAAATTGTCTCTGTTTGCAGATGACATGATTGTATATTTAGAAAACCCTATCATCTTAGCCCCAAATCTCCTTAAGCTGATAAGCAACTTCAGCAAAGTCTCAGGATACAAAATCAATATGCAAAAATCACAAGCATTCTTTACACCAAAAATAGACAAACAGAGAGCAAAATCATGAGTTAACTTCCATTCACAATTGCTTCAAAGAGAATAAAATACCTGGGAATACAACTTACAAGATGTGAAGAACCTCTTCAAGGAGAACTACAAACCACTGCTCAAGGAAATCAGAGAGGACACAAACAAATGGGAAAAAATCCATGCTCATGGATAGGAAGAATTAATATTGTGAAAATGGCCATAGTGCCCAAAATAATTTGTAGATTCAATGCTATCCCCATCAAGCTGCCACTGACTTTCTTCACAGAATTAGAAAAAAACTACCTTAAATTTCATATGGAACCAAAAAACAGCCTGTATAGCCAAGACAATCCTAAGCAAAAAGAACAAAGCTGGAGGCATCACACTACCTTACTTCAAACTATACTACAAGGCTACAGTAACCCAAACAACATGGCTCTGGTACCAAAACAGATATATAGACCAATGGAACAGAACAGAGGCCTCAGAAATAATGCCACACATCTACAACCATCTGATCTTTGACAAACGTGACAAAAACAAGCAATGGGGAAAGGATTCCCTATTGAATAAATGGTGTTACAAAAACTGGCTAGCCATAGGCAGAAAACTGAAACTGGACCCTTCCTTACACCTTATACAAAAATTAATTCAAGATGGATTAAAGACTTAAATGTTAGACCTAAAACCATAAAAACCCTAGAAGAAAACCTAGGCAACACCATTCAGGACATAGGCATGGGCAAAAACTTCATGACTAAAACACTAAAAGCAATGGCAACAAAAGCCAAAATCGACAGATGCAATCTAATTAAACTAAAGAGCTTCTGCACAGCAAAAGAAACTACCATCAGAGTGAACAGGCAACCTACAGAATGGGAGAAAATTTTTGCAAGTCTATCCATCTGACAAAGGGCAATCAGGCAAGAGAATATCCAGAATCTACAAGGAACTTAAACAAATTTACAAGAAAAAAAAAAAAAAAAAACAACCCCATCAAAAAGTGGGTAAAGGATATGAACAGACACTTGTCAAAAGAAGACATTTATGCAGCCAATAAACATATGAAAAAAAATCTCATCATCACTGGTCATTAGAGAAATGCAAATGAAAACCACAATGAGATACCTTCTCACACCAGTTAGAATGGTGATCGTAAAAAGTCAGGAAACAACAGATGCTGGAGAGGATGTGGAGAAATAGGAGCACTTTTACACTGTTGGTGGAAGTGTAAATTAGTTCAACCATTGTGGAAGACAGTGTGGCGATTCCTCAAGGAGCTAGAACTAGAAATACCATTTGACCCAGCAATCCCATTAGTGGGTATATACCCAAAGGATTATAAATCATTTTACTATAAAGACACATGCCCACGTATGTTTATTGCAGCAGTGTTCACAATAGCAAAGACTTGGAACCAACCCAAGTGACCATCAGTGATAGACTGGATAAAGAAAATGTGGCACATATACACCATGGAATACTATGCAGCCATAAAAAGGGATGAGTTCATGTCATTTGCACGGACATGGATGAAGCTGGAAACCATCATTCTCAGCAAACTAACACAGGAACAGAAAACCAAACACTTCATGTTCTCACTTATAAGTGGGAGTTGAACAATGAGAACACATGGACACAGAGAAGGTAATACCACACACTGGGGCCTGTTGAGGGGTGGTGAGGGGCTAGGGGAGGGATAGCATTACGAGAAATACCTAATGTAGATGACAAGTTGATGGGTACACCAAACCACCATGGCACGTGTATACCTCTGTAACCTGCATGTTCTGCACGTGTATCCTAGAACTTAAATTATAATAATAATTTTTAAAAGACGAAAAAAAATGACCAAAGAGAAAGATTCCAGCAATCAAGATTTTTCAATACTGGAAGGCCAATTGCTTTGAAAGCCCAAACAGAAAGAGACAAAATTGAGAAAGATCCATTAAAACAAACCTCTTGATGCATAAATAAGCCACAGTTAAAAAATAATCTGACTGTGCATATAGCCACCAGTAAAACCTGACAGTGGGTAAAGAGGCTCTTGGAAAAGATAAGATTAAGGGCATAGCTTTCCTCCAGAAGGGAACTATCTATTATTAAAAGAGAGAAAGCAAAAATATGTAACAAATCCGTGAAATAGTCTCAAAAAGAACTGTGGTTGTAATTTCTGGAATTTGGAAACGACTAGAATAAAAATAGATTATGTAATAAAACTTGTGAGATTTGTAGTGCCAGAGAAGTTAAAGCTTAGACATCCCTACCAACAAAAAGATCCTATGACCTGTTGAATATTTAAAATAACCCTTAGGTTCTCAAAACTTCCTTGAGCAGGAAGTAGACAAAAAGTTCTACGCCCCCAAGGTGTGCATATTACCCAATGCCAACTTCTAAAACTTCTGAAGTGGCCAGGAAGAATAAGAGCAAATAAACTACCAAGAATGCAAAGCTGGGGACCATAAAGTTTGATAAATAAAGGAGCTCTTCCCAGAGATTAGAATCTGTGCCAAATCATGAAATATTCCCATTCCTGGATACACCCTAGACTGAGAATGACTGTTTGTTATTTTGGTTAACAGAGATTTTGAGAATTTCTTTTAAATGCATTATTATTACAGCAAAAACCAACATTGCCTCACCACCACCCCCAATCCTGCCACCCCGCAGTGCCTGCCCAATAGGATTTCAGAGTTGTACAGCGCAGTGATTGCTATGTCATCACTTGCTTGTAAAGCTAAAGCTTACAAGTACTTTTTTTTTTATTCACAAAATAACAGGAAGAGAAAATTCATGGTGCATGCCACTATTCACCAGTTCAGTATATGTCCACATTTTAACTTTTAGGTGAAATCCAATATTTACCAGTGAAGCCCTGCTAATAGAAGAGTTTAGTACTTCCACTCTTTCACTTGTGTCTTTCTCAAGTCAGGGGAGTTGGCCATGAGGGGAAACTGACAATCAGCCCCCTTTCTGGAAGATATTAGTTTCTACTGGGTTGATGTGGGAAAAAAAAAAAAAAAACTGTTCATCTTTCTACTGCTGCATCTGGGGCTGTTTATTAGTTTCATTTTGATAGATGGAGAGAAGATGAACAAATCACAAGATTTATTTTTCAGGGCATATTTGATAGGATCAGAGACCTTTTACCCTTCTATGTACTGTCTAAAAAAGTGAAATCAACCCAATATGATATGATTTGATTTCCCCAGACTTTGTTAAGGAAGCTAGGTTTGATAGATAAAGCTGCATCTGGCTGTTTTTTTCTTTTTTGAAACACAAGCCTAAGACAAATTCATAGATCAAAGCCTACATGAAATATAATGTATCTGGTTTTTCTTTATAAAAGATTTTCTGTTATGGTATAGATAATGTATACAGTCAGTGTGAAATGCATAAAATCTTGACAAGTTAACAAAGCAGCATCCTTGAAAAATTTATCCAGTTTCCAAAATGCACTCATAGAGAATAGCTATCCCACTGTTAAAAATGGAAAAAACAAGTAACAAAGACATATTTGGAAAACATTTCTCCAAACTGCCTTTTTGCTGTCCTTGTGTTCCAAAATCAGAGAGTTGGGATTAAAGAACTCTCTCTCTACCTATCACCTAATAACTGCTTCTCATTCGAAAACTTGATAAAATTGGTAGCTACATGAGTGGGGAATTAAGTGGATAGGGAACAGAGTGGGTGGATAATTTTTCCCTATCTCCTTGTATCTTTAGAGTTTTGAACTATGTAAATATATTATCTAAACAAAAATTAACATACAAATTTTTTTAAATAAAATAAAAGCCAACCAAATCTTATCTGATGTTATTCAGCAGGGCATTAGGTATAAGCCTGATGCACAGCATCAGGTATAAGCCTCTGGACTTTTTAGATCATTTCACACTTGCCAAACCTCCTGGCTGAGACCTTCTCTGGATGAGCAATTTCAGGAATGAAACTAGGTGAGAGTGTGAGCTTCACGGTCTGCAGACTATCACTGCTTTCCTTGCCATGCCATCTCTCCTTTCTCACTCTTCTCTCCTCCCCCAATTCTTCTCTCTTCTCATCTCCATGTGTTCTATAACACCAATCATTCACTTATTGGATGCTTACTATATACCTGACACCATTTTAAATGCTTTGTATTAAATACTTTAAACCTCATATGACAGTAACCCTAGGAAAAAGAGTACTATCATTAAGTATTACCATTCGCAGATAAGGACACTAAGTTCAGGGAACTTAAGTCACTTGCCCAAGGTCGCACAACTAGCAAATTACAAAACCAGAATTTAAAATCAAGTCCTCTGCTCAGAATGTCTGCACGCAAGCATTTGCAATGCTGCCTAGTGAAAGTTAATCTTATCAATGGGTTCTTTTATTCACAAAAAGTATATTTAGTGGATACACTTCTCCAGGGAGAAGTAAGTAGGTGTCTTTTCTTTTATTAGTATTTGTTCCATTGGACCCAAAAAAAATCTTCCAGGATAATTTATATTCCCTTTTTCAAACTTCAAGACTTGAGAATGAAAATTTGAAAGGCAAGGCTAGTGCAAACAGAGGCAGGATAGATAGAAGTTAGGGCGGGTGGAGGAGTTTGGAAAATGAGTCCTATTCAATTACTTGGATGTGCTGTCTCACTGGGGAGAAGTTTAGAAGGGTAGATGTCAAATCAATGAGAAAAATGAACCACTTGACTGCCTCAAAATTGGGCTGCCTTAAGGGATAGTGAGTTCCCTTTCATGGAGGAAGGTGAGCAGGTGCTGGATCGGTTGACAGGAATGTTGTAAAGGAAACTTAAGGCACAAATGTTGGAAAAAATAGCCCTAAAACTAATTGCACTTTGGGATTTAGAAATAATTCTACATTTCTTATAAAATATTTTGTCTCTTTAGAATCTTCTCAATCTGTTTTCTCATTATAATCAGCGGTCCTATCTAGTCTGAGACTAATATCTCTACTAAACTGAGTGATTAATTAGGTACAGGAATCTTTAACGTAAGTCCCCTCTTTTGTAATTCTCAAAATACTGGGATACTATTCAGAGGTTGTCCGTGCTCTACACATTTACTGATGTATTATAACTGGATTCAATTATCTTTGTGTTTCAGAGAGACATTACTTCACCATTCTAAAATAGTATTTATGGATTTAAAATAATTAATAGCTCCCCATTATATATGGCCACCAAATACTTTAGTTGTGCAAATCAGATTTAAATCACAATTGTTGCATATAATCAGATGAAACATGAAAAGAAACATTTAACTAATAGGTTCTAAAGGAGTATTTTAAACTGTATTAAGTTTTAAAAATGTATTAACTATAAGTACAAAATTGTACTATAAATCCTTAATTACTTCAAAGGAATGAAGATTTTAAAACTTACCAAGGAGCTGCAACTACCTATCAGATTAATATTTTTGCTTCAGTTGAATGAAGGAACAAAAAGGAAAAGAATTTCTCCCCTTTTAATGAAAGATTCATACTTATAGCATGAATATAATATAGGCACATTGTTTGTAGACTTTTTTATCTTTGTTATATTTTGTTATTTTGATTTGTCAGCACCTAATATATATTTGCTGTCATATAATCAAAATTATTTCAATTATATCTAAGAAATGCTATTATATAAATTACTGGAAAGTGGCCTAAATTACAGTGTACAATTAGGTCTTTCAGTTTCCAAAATAATGCCTTTAAAGCAAGAATCCTTTAAAGATCAAAGGATTTTTGATCGTATTTCCCTTATAGTAGGATTCCAGCTACTTTCCATTTATATCCAACTTTTCCAGGACTATCATATAAGACTAAAGATATTAGCAGCTTTGGTGCTTAAGTTGTTGTAATTATCTAATGGAGTTTCTTTCCTATTTCTATTTCTACACTGAATCTTTTGTTTTTGTCAAAATTGACTCCATATTGTAATATCTTAATTTCAAACTTGCTGCCAAAGCTGAATCAACTAGATGGCCTACATTATCAGAATTTACTCCTGTGAAAAGAGAAAGCTATCTTTCCTTACCTCTTTCATCACCAGTTATAACTTGATTCATATTCATTTGAACACTCTGAGAAGGATGTCACCGTTGTGTAAACCAGCTGCCTATCAATGGAGGCCTAATCTACTTTTTAGCTTCTTTTGGAGAGAATGGAAGACTAACAGGAGTAAAATAAATATGACTTGAATACTAAAAATAGAGTTTGCACAGAGATATTACCAACAAAGTGTTCTTTTAATGCAAGATCATTACAAAAATTCTTCAAAAAACCCAAACTTGGACTATTTACTTTACATTCATCTACTGCAGTATTTTACATTTAAAAGGCTCTCTACATATGTATTGTTATGTGTTGATCCATCTTTTCTTTAGGTAAAAAATTGTCAGGTTAACTTTTTAAAGCAACGTGAAAACTGTTGGAAAGCATATGTTTCAATTAAACATGACTCAGAGTAGAATTTTACAGCCGTGAGTACCAGGGCCATTAAGCATTTTATGTTTCCTTTGCTCATTATCCTATAATTCATTATCCTAGTTGTATGTGCAAATTACTGATACTGGTTAAAATATTTACTTCTTTATTCATTGCTAATTTAATTCTCCTCTAACTTTAATGTGGATACAGATATACATAAGATATAGATTATATATAGTATTTTCCCCTTATCTGTGGAGATATATTTTAAGATCTCCAGTAGATGCTTGAAATAACAGCTAATACCTACATATACTGTTTTTAGAAACCTACATATACTGTTTTTATCTGTACATACGTATCTATGATTAACTTTAATTTATAAATTAGGTACAATAAGAGATTAGCAACAATAATAACAAAATAGAACAATCATCATAGTACACTGTAATAAAGGTTATGTGACTGTAGTTTCTCTCTCTCTCTCTCTCTCTCTCTCTCTCTCTGGTCCTTCCAAAATATCTTACTGTGCTGTACTTACCTTTCTTCTTGTGATCTGTTGATATAATAACCAACATGACTGCTACATAACTAAGGGATGGGTAGGACAGACAGTGTTGGGTAGTGGATAGGACAGACAGTGTTGACACATGGGACAAAAGGATGATTTACATCCTGTATGTCTGCCCAGGACATAAATCGTCCTTCCGTTCAGTGTATCCCACAAAGTGGGACAGCATAAGATTTTATCACACTACTCAGAAATCACAATAAAAAACTCTCAGAGTCTCTAAGAGTCTCCATGACATGGAGTCAGAAGAGTCCTGGTTGACAGATATTTAAAGACTGTGAAATTAA
Source organism: Pan troglodytes (assembly GCF_028858775.2). Classification (NCBI taxonomy): domain Eukaryota; kingdom Metazoa; phylum Chordata; class Mammalia; order Primates; family Hominidae; genus Pan; species Pan troglodytes. Next base: position 80,158,090 of record NC_072412.2, on the reverse strand, counting down.
TCTTGAAAGACAGATTTATAGAAATATTAAGCTCACCTTTATTCTAGCTGAATCAAAATTACATATGTTACTTGACCCATTTCAAATAGGGTTGTAGCTGAGCATCCAACCCCAAAGTAAAATGCCACCTCCAGCAACACTTAGGTAGAGCCTTGACCTAAGCATAGGCTCCCCTCATTGCCTCTCACTTCTCACTTTTTGAATTCCTATTCTCTTCATAGCTACTCTTCTTTTATTCTGTAATTTCTTCATTATTTATTAATTTGTTATTTATTTATAAATTTATAAATTTATTATTTATTCAGCTAATCGACATTTTTTAAACACCTGCTTTGTGCTCAGCATGATACAGGACATGATCATGAGAATGAATAGCTGATGAAGGGAGAAGGTGAAAGTCTTCGATAATCAAGAAGCTCAAAATGCTGAATTTATAGAATAAATAAAGAATAAAGCAGCACCATTCAAAATATGGACCACATATTGGTGCAATGCAAGATCAATACAGAATTTGAAAGTAAGCTCCTAGAAACTTTTATAGCACTTGGACATGCTCCAATATCCAAGTGTGTGTGACCAATGGACTCATCTTGTTAAATAGGATATGGATCACTTTGGTGTGGTTGAATTCACATGGTTAGCTGCCTGTGATATGAGCTATGTGCCAGTCACGCATGGTAAGACAGCACGTCAATGATACTTCAGTGATACTTCAGAAGAAAGTTTAAGAATCACTGGCTTACAAGCAATACAAAACAACCCTCAGGCTGCAAAATCTCTTTTGCTTTCAACTAATCCACGTTCCCTAATGACTTTCAACAATTGATCTGATGTTCGAGATGCAGAGAAACAGAATAGACTACATAAAAGGCAAGACACCAACCATTTTTGCCATTTTACCAACAATTAATTTCAGGTGAGATACCATAGCATTCTAGATCTACTATAAACCCACTTACTAGAAAAAGTGACTACATAGTAATAACCAAGAATAGAAATCTACTTTGGATCCAGTGTGTTTTAGATATACTCTATGTCTATGAATGTGCTTATTTTGATGTTTACTCATCAAACAAATCCTAATAAGGAAATTTTTTCTCCTCCTCATAGTTTGAAGTCAAAAGTTTCATCTATAAATTGTTATTAGGGCATTCTTTGTTCAATAATCACAAGAATTAACTACTAATAGTGGGTATTTGTCAGTCTTCTTTTTCTGAGGGATGGGGTTTATATATAGCTATGGTTTGGATGAGATTTGTCCCCATCAAAACTTATGTTAAATTTTGATCCCCTATGTGGCAGTGTTAGGACATGGGGCCTAGTGGGAAGTGTTTGAGTCATGGGGGAAAAATCTCTCATGAATAGATTAATGCCATCTCTCAGGAGTGAGTCCTTACTCTTGTGGACTGGATTAGTTACCAAAAAAGCAGGTTGTTTCTTCTTGCCTTTGGTCTCTTTGCATACATCATGAGTTGAAACAGCACAAGACCCTCATCAGATGCGCTTCCTGGTCTTGAACTTTCCAGGCACCAGAATCATGAGCCAAATATACCTTTTTTTCTTTATGAATTAACCTGCCATGGGTATTTTGTTATAGCAACACTAAACAGATTGACATAAATATCTTTTGTCTATAAAGGTAAACATTCTCAAAGTTATCACTTAGTCCTCCTGTTCTTTAATGATTTTGAACACAAATACACACAAATGTAGAAAGTATATGTTGTTCAATATGCTTCCTATGTAAAATTCCTGAGATTAAATAGAAGTTATATTTTCTTTCAATCATCAAAACTGTTGCAGGCATGCTATATACCAGTTGCTATAAAAGGCATTTGGGGGAAATGTAGAAATGACGTTGTTCCTATTCCACAAAAGCTCAATGGTCTCATGTGGGAGACAGACACATATAAATAATGACAATCAAACATGACACTATGATGGAAGTGCACACAAAATGCTATCTATAAGCAGTCCTTGCTTTGCACAATAGTGTAGGGCCATGAAAATGACTGCATGCTGAAATTATGAAAAACAATCTTAATAATCAAAACAAAACAAAACAAAAACTACAATTTTTCTATGAGCTTTACATTTTTTCTCAAAACATTAAAACTGTCTTACTGTTAGTTCTAAACAAACAGAGAATGAAAAACGGTAAAATCAATATTTCTTTAGTCCACTGAAATTTTAAATATTGGAAACTTTGAGAATTAAAGTGTCTCATATTATTGTAAAAAAAAAAACTTAAGAGTAGTTTGAACACTGTTTTCCGTCTTCTCATTTCCTTCTTCTCATCACATTCCCTTCTAATGGAAATCAGCTTCCAACACTTAACCTTTTATGCTTTCAGAGTCAAGAAATATCCCAAGAATTTTTTAACGTGAAGTTTTTTTGCCAATGTCATACTTCTACTGGGACATCTTCACCCTTTCATCACAACCACTTTCCTCATTTATGTCAATAAATTCACCTTCACTAAGTTTCTCTGGCTGCACATCTGGAGTCTTTCAAACAGTGGCAATATCAACATTCCTACAGGCAACTATTTCTCCTATAACTCCATTTATGTCCAATTCAAATTTCACTTTTAGCATTGTGAGTTTTCTTTTTTTGCTACACTTTCATCATTGTTGACCAGTTTTCTCTTTCAATTATCTCTATTTCTAAAATATCACATGGGGCTATCATTGGGATCAAGGAAGCAACACAACTTGCTGTCTGTGCATGAACTGAGTAACAGATGCGTAAGGACCAATTACCAACATATTTTGAAGGAAGCAATACGATTGGTCGCCAGTCATGATGTGCATATATTATTTCAGTAGTGATTTTTGCACTGAAGAGCTAGCAGCAAAGTTTGTGCTTTATATGATTATTATAGTTAATATACCCTTGTAACTAAATTTTGAATTGAGTTGCTGGATGACTGGTGTCATGTAACCAAACCATAGTAACTGAATTCACACATAGTGAAATGTTGAAAGTCAAGGACTCCCTGTATATAAAGAAATGAAAATATTAAAAAATGAATAAGTAGATGTATGGCACAATGAGGGATGGCCAGTTAGCCTAGCTGAAACCAATGCTGCAGGAGGAAAATGGGGTCATGCAGAAAATGTAGAGATAAGGCTTGAGAAATAGTTTCAGACAAGATTGTGAATGTTCTTTAGAATAAAATTACCATGTAACCATTGCTGCCCTGCCTAGAAAGAAATTACTCTTACTTTATCCATATCTTATCTAGTTCTTTCCCCATTCTCACCAAAGGTTACTGATATGGTTCGGTTGTGTCCCCACCCAAATCTTATCTTGAATTCCCACACGTTGTGACAGGCACCCAGTGGGAGGTAATTGAATCACAGGGACAGGTCTTTCTTATGCTGTTCTCATGATAATAAGTCTCATGAGATTTGACAGTATTATAAGGTGGAGTTTCCCTGAACAAGCCCTCTGTCTCTTTTCCTGCCACCATCCACATAAGATGTGACTTGTCCCTCCTTGCCTTCTGCCATGATTGTGAGGACTCCCCAGCCATGTGGAACTGTAAGTCCATTAAACCCCTTTCTTTTGTAAATTGCCCAGTCTTGGGTATGTCTTTATCAGCAGCGTGAAAATGGACTAATAGTTACCCAGGTATTAAAACTGCTGTCCCTGTGTATGATGGTTAATTTCACATGTCAACTTGACTGAGCCATAGGATGCCCAGATAGCTTCTTAAACATAATTTCTGTAAGTGTCTGTAAGAGTGTTTCTGGAAGAGATTCACATTTTCATTGGTAGACTAAAGCAGATTGTCCTCTCTAATGTAGATAGCCACCACCCAATCTGATGAAGATCTGAATAGAAGAAAAAGATGGAAGAAGGTTGAATTTACTCCCTGCCTGTCTGCTTAAGCTAGAACATCAATCCTCTTCTGCCCTTGGTGCTCCTAGTTGTCAGGCCTTCAGACACAGACTGGAATCTATACCATTGGTTCTCTGGCTTGAGAGTTTCAAGCTCCATCACTAGCTTTCCTGGGTCACCAGCTTGCAGAGAGCAGACTGTGGAACTTCTAAGCCTCCATATGCATGTAATCCAATACCTCATGATAAATCTCTTCATACATAATACACACACACAAACACACACACACACACACATACAGATCTGTCTCTCCAGAGAACCTTGACTAATGTAATAAGTCACCTTTATCTTCCATTGTTTTAATCTGGTCTTCCTGTTGAATCCTAGAATGCTGGCTAACATTCATTCCTCAGTGCCAGCTTGCATGCAGCTTCCTCTTTGCAGACAGCTAGAAATGGCTGCAGGAGCCAACTCTGAGCTGCGCCAACACTTTGGTTATTGAAACTTCATTGTTTCTTCCCCCACATAATGTAATGAAAATCACAGACCCTGGCAGTAAATGCGGTCATCTACATCTGACTCTGGACATATAGTAGAACAGTAAAAAGCCCAGTGGATTCAGTCAAGTTGTGTTTCAGTTCTTATTCTATCAATAACTTGCCTTGAGAAACTCCTTTCACTTCTCTTGGTCCCATTGCTAAAAAGAACTCATATCTCTTAGATCTCTTACTTCTCTAAAGGCTAAATGACTACCTCTGTTTTTCATATGTTTTATCAAAAAGTATGCTTCATTTATAGGGATGCAACATAGGTGAAAAAGAAAGTTTAAAATGCCAAATGGTATACCTGCTCATGAGAATTGAAGAAAGCTCATGTGACATCCAGTTTCAGGAATAATGACTGTTTCTCCAAAACAATCTTGAAGTAGTTTTCCTTTTCCCAACAACTACCAAGTAGCTAAGTCTAGTGATATATATAGTAGTAAAGTTATCCATGAGTTCTTGATTGGTGGTAACCTTTAGTAATTCCGTAGCAATATGATACAATAGCAGCTTCCCACTACAAACTCTGATTCAGATAAAGGAATTATGATATTTCCACAGAAGAGAACTTAGTATTTGGTCCCCTAAAATTTTATTGCACTTGGTGTTAAATGGTTTAACTGTGATGTAAATACAACATTCATGTACTAAAATATATATAGTCTCAGCTAAAGGACAGAGAAAAAGAAACAGTCATGATTTAAGATAAAAAATAAGGCTTGAAGTTTTCAGAAGAAAATGAGAGGAGAAAGTCAAGTAAGTATGGGAAAAATGCGGAACAAAAATAAAGTTCACTTGAAGAATTTGCAAGAGATAGGGAAATTAAAAGCGGAAGTAGTGATGTGTGAATGAGATAGGCACTCAAAAGCTACCCGTCTGCTTTGCACTCTTTGTAGGTCTTTATGTTAGGTACCAAGATTGGAACCCTACAAACAGAACACACAGGGCAATATCCTTGATTATATCTGCATACATATATAATGCACCTTGAAAATACCAGGGAAAGAGGTGTTTGAAACAAGCAACTTGAGTTGGATGGGTTTAGTAATCCCACATAGTGGGGTAATAATAGTCATAGAACTAGAGAGACTTCTCTCTTCAAGAGCAACACTTGATTTGAGGAATTTCTCTATAATACACCATTAAAGATAGAACTTAAAGTTTGCTCATTTCCTTTTATGGTATTTCTTTTAAGCTTAAGTCTAAATACTGCTCTTCTGTTCTTCACTGGAAAGGTAGAGTCCTTGAAAATAAGATTGAGTGCCTCAGACAGCAGAAGTAAAAGAACCACACCTCCAAATAATGTTCCACTGCATTTTTAAAATGAATTACCCTAATGCCACTATCTTTTTTTCCCTATGATCTAAGTAATAGTGGCATCTGAATTTCTCTGATTTTGCCAGTTAAAAATTGGCTGCACACAATAGGGAAAGATAAACTAGAGGTCATTGTTGTTTTTATTTAACAGATTTTAATAAATAATAAAATTTTGAAATAAGGCAATTGGAAGGTTTGGCAGATTCACAAATTGGCAGTGATATTTACATTGCTTATAGTCAGAATTTTTAAAAAATTGCTCCCATCTCAACAGCCTCTTGCTATTAGCATAGAAAAAAGAATAGGCAGTACCCTGGAAATCTATTAGAATTATAAAAATGCACTTATTGCAAAACTTCTGGGTGTATGCACAAAATAAACATGTAATCTTACTTCTGAGAAACTATTTTATGAATCCTCTCAATGCATTAGAATCTCTCAAGTGGCCTGAATGAGGCCTGCTAAGAGGATCATTATTGCCTCAGACCCCACAAAGGCGATTTTTTACAAGGATAGGATAAGAAGAGATTTTCTAACCTTTAGATGCTCCACAGAAGAGACTCAACCTCTGTTTTGAGAAATAGATATTTATGACATAATAGGAAATATATATTTGGTCTCTTCCTTCAGTTCCGGATACAGAGATCCTAAAATCCTTGTAATTTCCTGAGTGATGGGGTGCTAAGAGCATCTTTTGTTCTAATATTTGGTCTTTGACCCTGATTCCAGACACAGGAGCTTTTAAAACCTTAGGAATCTCCAAAGTGATGAATGTCCTTTGTACGCTAATGAAATGACTAGATAACATCCCTAGATAGCTTCAGAATGGCAGCCAGTCACTAGAAAAAACAAAGCATGATTGCAGGGTTAGATATTTCAGCTTAACCCAACCAATGAAAAGGGGCTAGAGATTCAATGGCCAATGATGTAATCAGTCATGCCCACATAATGAAACCTTATTAAAAACTTTAGACAGTGGAACTCAGAAAGCTTCTAGGTTGACGAGCACATTGGGACGCTGAGAGGGGGGACTACCCAGATTGGATATGGAAGTTCCACACCCCTTCCTTATACTTTGCACTATTTACCTCTTTGTCTGTTCATTTGTATCCTTTATGATATTCTTTAAAATAAACTAGTAAACATAAGTAAAGTGTTTCCCTGAATTCTGTGACCCTTTATAGCAAATTATTGAATAAGAAGAGGGGCTTGTAGGAACCCCTGATTTGTAGACAAGTAAGATAGAAGTGTGGATAACACGGGGATCCACTAACTGAGATTGATATCTGAACTGGGGGGACAGTCTTATGGGCCTGATTCCTTCATCTCAGGGGTCTGCACTAATTTCAGGCAATTGGTATTAGAATTGAATTAAACTATAGGACACCCTCTTCATGTCCACAGAGAACCGGAGAATTGCTTAGTTTGGAAAACCCACATGTCTTGTGTCAGAAGTGCAGTGAGTAGAAAAACAGTTTTTTCTTTTAATTTTCCATAAAAGAGACCATGAGTTGCAAATAACTGCCTTGAAATCAGAGTATATCACACAAGCTATGGTTGGTGTCTACATTTTGTATCCCTAATTTTACCATGCAGTTAAAAACGTCAGGTCACTCAGAAGTGCTATAATTTGCTGCTGAAAGAGATGATGATTTTTGCATTTTGAGATCATTTCTGTTGAACCCATGGCAATTATAATAATTAATCAGTATTTGGGTTACAAAATCCTCATTTCAACTCCACTAGATAGGTTTACTTGGACTAAGAAAAAAAAAAAGCAGGTAGAAAAGTGCAGTTTTTCCTTGATATCCATGGGAGATTGATTCCAGGACCCCTTACCCCCACCCTGCAGGATACCAAAATCCAAGGATGCTCAAGTCCCTTATATAAAATGGTATCGTATTTGTATATAACCTGTGTACCTCCTTTCATATTCTTTAAATCATCTCTAGATTACTTATAATACCTAATATTATGTAAATAGTTGTTATACTATATTGCTTTTTATTTGTATTATTTATTGTTGTGAGTTTTTTCCATATATTTTTATCTGCAGTTGGTTGAATCCATGGATGCAGAACCCACAGATACAGAGGGCCAACTATAGTAGATTGGAAAAGGTCATTAAGGAAGGACAAATTTCACTCACTCATAGGAGATTAATAGAATGTCATGGAGTCATTGACTTTTTTCACCTTCATGAATCCTTCACTTGCTAGGCAGATATCCTTTTAACACTTTTTTATTGTTTGTTAATTAAGTCTGCTTCAAGATTTTCTGTAACTTGTTTTACCTCCTTAGAATTCTCACACAAATTTTATTTTGCAAAAATTACCACTTTTTTGAAATTAAAAGATATATGTTACTTTAAAATATAACATTGCATGTCTTTTCCAAACACTGCATCCAAAACAAAAGTAAAGAAAGGGCTTATCCTAGAAATTATTTTAATCTCATTTGCTTTTCCTTAAATTTGCTTCCTCATTTCAGTTCTGGTATATTATTCTCATTATAATTATTGCTTCTTTGACATTCAAATAATATCATGTCACGAATGTCATTTTTCTTACTTGGATTTATGAAATTCCTTAAGAGTTTAAACTGTGCCTTCTAATTATTTTGTCTGGCATGTAACCATAAGGTAGTAGAATTGATGTTTTTAATTGCATTAAAGTATAATCTCTATGTATAAATGTACGCAAATTGTATTTGCACAGTGTTCTGAATTCTAACAAATTAAATACATCCAGGTAACCACCGATCAGATCAAGAAACAGAACACCCAGAAGTTTTTTTCCTCATCCTTCCAGTAACTTCTCCACCTCAACCAGGAGTAAACACCATCTTGACTTCCTACATTACAGATTAGTTTTGCCTGATTTTGAACCTGAAATAAATAATAGTATACACTATGGACTCTGTGTCTGGCTTTTTTAATTTGTTTATTTGTCTCTCATCATATTTGTGAGAGTTATCCATGTAGTGGCATACAGTTTCTGTTTATTAATTCTCATCTCCATAGAGCATCCTGTTGAGGGAATTAATTAATAATAAATACATTAATAATTAATAATAAACAATTTATTTATCTCTTCCACTGTTGGTAGACATTTGACAAGTTCCACTTTTGGCCATTTTAAATATCGCCAACATGAACATCTTTGTACATATATTTTGGTGAAAATAGGTACTCATTTTAATGGTATATATATATACCTAGGTAATGACACTTCAGAGTCATGGGACATGCATATTTTCAGCTTAATAGATTCTGCCAAAGGCTTTCCAAAGTGGTTGTATCACTCTACATCCTGACAGCAGTACATGAAAGTTCAGGTTGCTCCACATCCTTGTAAACACTTGGATTTATCTGTCATTTGCTTTGTAACCATTCTCTGTGAGTGTGAGTGTGAATGTGAATGTGAATGTGTGTGTATGTCTAGTGGTGTAGCATTGTGCTTTTAATTTGCATTTCCCTCATGAGTTTTTCCCAAAGTTCAGCACCTTTTCATATATTCATTGGTATTTTATATACTTATTATTATATCATATGTTTATTGGCCATTTTGATATTTTCTTTTGTGATGTACCTTAAAAACTTTTGCCTATTTTTCTGTTCAGATGTTTACCTCTTATTGATTAATAGGTATTTGTGTAGTCTAGATTTAGTCTTTTTCAGACATATGAATTAGAAATGTCATATCCCATGGTAAGCCTGCCTTCTCATTCTCTTAAGGGTGTTTTTTAATAAAATGAATTTCATAATGTTAATATCATTAAATTTATCCATTTTGCTTTCAAAACTAGTGCATTTTGTATTCTATTTAATAAATTTTTACCTACTTCAAGGTTACAAAGAAATGCACCTACAATTTCTTTTAAAAGTCTTATTATTTTTACCTTTTAAAGTTAGATGTCTAATTGATTTTTGGAATTGATTTTTGTGTATGGTGTGAGGTCAAAATTAATTTTTTCCAAGTGGATATCAATTGACCTGGAATCATTTATTAAAAAGGCTTTCCACTATACTACAGTGTCATCTTTGATATAAATCTGGTGATGGTGTATGCATGGAATATTTTAGAGGGGAGAGGATAGGTTTAGTTGCCTATCATTGAGCCAATAACAACTATCTAGAAGAGCTTTTGATGGGTCTTAATAGCTGGGAGTGTAAGTCCTCTTAGTTTTTTGAATTCAAACTGATTTAGCTAACTTTTGCCTTTGCATTTCCATATAAATGTTTAAGTATTGTCATTTTCCGCAAACAACTTGCTGAGGATTTAATAGAGATTGTGATGAATCTATACAACAATTTGTAAAGGATTGACATCTAAATAATTTTGAGTCTTCCAATCCATTAACAAGATATATCTACTTATTTTATTTCTCCTTAATAACTCTAATAACATTATTTTCAGTGTAGAAGTCTTAAATATCTTTCTTAGATTCATTGCTAGATATTTGATTTCTCTGATGCTACTGTGGATGGTATTTTTTAATTTTTAATTTATTATTTGTTGCTGTAATAGAAAAATTAAATTTATTTCTTATATTGACTTTTAATTCAGTAATGTTGCTAAGTTCTAATAGTTTACTTGTAAATTCTTTTGGATTTTCTACATGTACAATTATGTTGTCTATCAGGAAAAAAAAGACAGCCTTACAGTCCTATTTCTCAATTATTTTGAAAAATAATTTAGGCAGGGCAAGGGGTTCATTTGTTTGCTTGCCTTATTGGGTAGCACCTTCAATACAATATAATAGTGGGTAGAACTGGGTAGAACCTTCAATACAATATAATAGTGGGTAGAGCTGGGTAGAACCTTCAATACAATATAATAGTGATTATCTTTGGCTGTTCTCAAGCTGAGGGAAAAGCTTTGGATGTTTTGCCATTAATTATCATGCTAGTAGTAGTTTTTAAATATTTTAAAGCAAATATTAGATTATTTGTATACAACCAAATGTATTGGGGCTTTGTCAACTTTATTATATGTAACTTTAGAACTTTCATATGAAGGCCTTGTTTAAATCTCAAAATGAATGTAACTACATTTGTTATTGTTGGTTTTTTGCCCCTTGTGCTTTCCATAATTTCTCTCTAAAACTCTTCAGTTGCAGGTCTTACAATAAATAAGTGACAATTAATTACAAATCAACTCTCAATCCTCTTCTTCCCCATGTTTAAACCCACAGTTGCAACACTACTTTAATACAGCTTTCTATAGTTCCCTCCTTTTAATTTTTAAATGCTGAGATTCCAACATAAGCTTCTCTCTTCTGTTACATAAAGTCTAGTTATCAACTGTGGTCACCTTGTACTTTGAAAATAAAAACTATTAATACTATTAGTTAGGTCCCTTGTTTTGGTAAACACCACACTTCCAACTCCAAGACAGTTTTCAACTGCCATGCTGTGTTTTGGAAGTCCTGAGGTGCCTGAGAATTCCTGGGGGTTTAACCTAGTTAATTCTAATGACCATTTTTTATTATCAGTGAACTCTCGGTCTAACGTTATTGTTACCTATGACAGAGATTGCTCATTGTTCCCTGGTATCCATTTCCTATCTTATTATTTGAACCAGGATCCCCCTTCTATCACTTCAGCAAGATACACCATTGGTCAGACTGAGATTACGTTTCCCAGACTCTTTTGCAGCCAGGTCTGACCAATCTGATCGATTTCTGGCCAGTGATAGTTGAGAGCGAATGATACTTGGAACTTCTAAATCATGTCCTTCAAAAAGGAAGCAGTTTGCCTTTATGCTCTTTTTCTTACTTCTTGCTTGCTAAAAAATGGTGACAAGGAAATAGTTTACTTGGACCCAGAAATGCTTGCTAACTTGGGTCCCCTGTGACCTTGTGCAGAATTGCCTGCCTTACTTGAACTGGCAACCAAACTATAGAATGTAAGATCAGAGAAAATTGAACTTTTTTTATTAAACCCACTGTATTTAGGTTTTCTTTGTTACAGAAATTTAGCTTATATTCTGTATCATTCTATATTATTCAGTACTCAAATCTGTTCTTTTTCTCTCTGCCTCACACTGGTTAAGGCATGGAACAAAGTTTCTTTACCTTGATTTTGTAAAAATGCTGCTCACATCAGGAAGTGGCAGAAGTTTATTGAAATTTGGGAATAGCACTAAAGTTATAGTAACATTAGACACAGAACAGCTCTGCAGAGAGAGCCTAATACAGAATATTAGAAGTCACTCTCCATAAAAAAGTATTCAAGTCGTACCTCCTGTGATTGGTTAAATTGTGTCCCCACAAAATATATGTTGAAATCCTAACCCCTGGTACCTGTATGTGACCTTATTTGAAAATAGGGTCTTTGTAGATGGAATCAAGTTCGGGTAAGGTCATGAGGGTGAGCCCTACTCCAATATGGCTAGCACTTCCTCATAAGAAGAAGAAAACACCATGAGAAGATATAGATATGTAGGGAGCATGCCATGTGACAACAGAGACAGAGATTGGTGAGACACTGCTGCAAGCCAAGGAATGCCAAAGATTGATGGCCACCACCAGAAGCTAGAAAGAAGCAAGGGAGGATTCTCCCCTACAGTTTTCAGAGAAAGTGCACAGCACTACGGACATTTCAATTTTAGACCTCGAGCCTCTAGAACTGCGAGACAATACAGTTCTATTTTTCAAGCCATCCAGTTTGAGATCTTTGCTATGGCAGCCCTTGCAAGCTAGAACACCTGCCACAAGAAGTTTCTCACTGACCAACTAGTTCCTTCCTAACATCCCCCAGCCTCTCTCCAAGATACCACTATGTCTGTCTCAGAAACATCCTCTGTCCTCAACTCCCCGGTGTTTTTATATAACGACTGAAAAAAAAATTACAGATTCCAGAATGCCATTTCAGTTTGTATAATTTCAAGAAAAAAATTCTGGAGTTTCATTCTTATGAAGTTGCTTAACAATAGAAAGCATCAATTTTATGATAGCTGTGATTAAGAGAATGTTTAATTTCTCTAAAGCATCTCCAAGCATAAATTTGGCTCATTCTTTTTTTTAATGGTGTCAATCCTGCAGTAAAACCTCTTGCCGAATTTTCCAATTTCAATTTAATATGTTTTCATGCTATATTGACACAGTCATCTATATATTTTATACTGGGGAGAAAAAGAAACAGTTCTTTTCAAAGCCTAAGATCCGGTATGTCTTTTGGTTTCCTAAATAAATATGTTTCTTGAGTTGAGTTGAATAGAGCTGAATTGGATTGAATTGAATCAAATCAAAGCAAATTGAATTAGGGAACTATGCTTCACTTATTTAGTGAGAGTTTGCTGTAAAGTAGAATAAAAAGTGTAACTTAAAGAAATATTCTATTTTTATCATATGTGCACTGTTACTATTAAATAATCATTCATTGCTGCCCCGTTACTTTCTCACTGTTCTCTATTAGAATCCCAGTGTATGGAGATAAATTTATAATTGTACTTTCTGGTGATGCTTTATGTTAGGAAATGAAATCAAAGTGATGCATATTACACAGCCTGCTCATTAGAATGAAGGTCAATAATCTTCTTGGACATTTTTTGATCTCCATTTTTGTGCAGGTGAGCTAAAGTTATATAGCATCCCTGGATTTAAAGTGCTGATTATTATCGAAGTGCAATAATTTTTAAACAAGTAAAACCAGAAAACAGTATACGGTTGTGGTACTAGAAATGGAATGCTAAGTTATGCAATGAACAAATGAATAATATTTTTTCCTCTCAACATGAATTCTGGTAAAGTTGGGAGACCATGCCATGTTTTCAGTATTTCAGCTCCATTTTGATATGCTTTTATCAGTACTTCTGTCTGCTGCACAAATAAATATATGTAAATGTGTACACATAAATATAAGTGTTGGTTACAATTCTTATTTTCCTCTATTTCTTATGCATAATAATTTTTGTTTATGAGAATATGACTTCCTTAGAGGAGAACAAAATGCCATCAGACTCATCCACAGTCATAATTGTTCTGTATTTTTCCTTTCAGCTTTCTCTTCCCATGTGTCTCCTCCCCTTACCCATTTGCTAAGGATCATCTTCATACCCTGTTGCTACTCATCACCCCACCCTGGGTCTTTATTCTCTGTTCCATTTTCTTCATTTTCTAAGTGTTTACACTTCACAGAATTTTCTAGAGTTGTCTATATGCACATATTTGTATCCAGTTATCCCACTAATACTCTCACTCTTTGCCAGTCTAACTTCCTTCCTGATTGTCTCATCTGAATACCTCTCAGAATTGCCAAGCATAAAGGACGTTTTCCTATCATGGTTGACATCTCAGCTACATTCAACATGATTGTTCCCCTCTTCTTTAAACAATTTATTGGCTTCCATGTCCCAAAATTGCCCTCAGTGAAGTGCCTCGGGATTTTTTCTCCTCATTCTATGCTCTATGCCATCTCCCCACATTTGTACCCTCTGTTACATCTAAAATTATACATCCATATGAGGAGATGTCCCATGACGGAGGGGCCATGCTACAACCAGAGGCTAGCGGAGCAGAGGGAGTTAAGACTATACAATAGAAAGCAGAGAATGAGGCTCTGACATAGCGAGAAATAAGAATAGAAATTCTAGGAAATAATGACAAATAGGAAAAGAATCAAAGGAGGATAAAAGTTAGGGAGATAGAGGAAGGGAAGGAGGAAAGATTAACAAACAGATTAGGAATAGGAGTAGTGAAGTAATGTTTTATATTGCCTTTTCCCTCCTTCTGACCTCATTACACACCTGACCACCAGTGAGCTCTAAAATAAGATGATAATTAAAGAGGTGCCTACAAGTAGGTAGGGCCGGTAAGTATAGAACAATGATAAGGACCTACAGGAAGGTGATGATGATTTAGGATCTGCAGCAAAGGAGGAGGAAGAACCAAATTCAACATGTGGCAGCAGAATCTAGGATAGAAAGAGGGAATCTCAGCTGGGGGTAACCAATTATACATGAGAAATACATCGTATATTAATTTGGGTAATGCTAACGGTTAAAACAAATGAATTTTTAAAAAAATGTATATTGGTTCATGCAGGAGAAAATTTTGTTTCTCACTTTTGTAAAGACCAAAGCAAATGTTCCTGATTAGTGAGTAGACAGCTCCCTTCAAACAGGGACCAAGAATTTCAATTCAATTTTTCATATGCTGGCTTCTCCATCTTCAAACCATGGCTTCCAAGGTCACTGTGCTCATCTGCATTGAGCCAGTAGGAGCCATAACAGCACGCAGGATTATGCATGGGGAGAATTCATGGGCCACCTATGAAGCTGGAACCCGTCTGTTTTACCAACAATGAGCAGAAATCAGTTACATGGTCATACCTAACTGCAAGAAGACTGGGAAATATCATCTTTGTGCCCAGGAGGGAGAGGAAACAGGCTTGCTGAACACTTAGTAAGTCTCCAACACACATTGTGAAATGAGAATGCATGTGCTTCTAAAAAGAGTGCACTTTAACTATAATATATTCATCTATGACCAGTGATTTATTGGCAACACAAGCACAATTTAAATTGAAGGGCAGTGGCATGATGGGATACTGCAATGAAAATGAGCCCATTGAGCTCATTCGTGTGTTTTTGAAATTGAGGCATCCCACATTGTTCTGTCTTAAGCAAAACAGCATGTCAAATTTAATATTTTCCCTATTATCTATCACACAATGTCATTTTGTATACAGAAATATTTCATAGTGTGCCAGTCTGTTTTCCCAATTTCAGAGAAAAAAAAATAGCTCTTAAACTTCTAAAAAAAAAAGGCCAGCTTTCAATCCCCAAGGTTTTAAGACATCTTTGTACCTCAGAGCCACATCTGCCAATGGATTAACTGAGAAACAAAGAAAGCACCAGGTATTCATTAGCTCTAGAAGGAAATTACCCTGCCACTTCAGCAGTTGCAAATGCTATCATTCTCCTTTGGTGATAGAAGATCATTTGAAACCAGTTTCTCAGTAACTGAGATGACAATGAAAACAACTTAGCCCTGCTGGCTAATTCTCTCTTTTATGTGTATTTTTGGCCAAAAGGCATTTGCCTCTCCCAGCAAACTTGATTTTTACATCATTTTGAAAATATATATGGTGAAAGCATACAGCTATAGGTATTCATTTAATGCAAGTTGCATACATATGTTTTTTTAATGAGCAATTGAGTAGCATGCTCTGCACAGAGAAAGTATTGAAAAGATATTAGTTGAGTGAATTAGGACTTAACAGTCGCATGGCCTATCTTTCACTGGCTAGTCAATGAATTTTGGGTGTTTATTTTTGTGTATCTCTAAATATGGTACGATTCATATGCAAAGATCCTTGGTACTTTTTGTATATAAAGCTATCTTTACTATAATAAAGTTGATCTTTCTCAATATGAAAACATACGAATAAGGAAAAAAAAATTGGAGATGGGGAGTTCAGTGACAAAGGGAAAAATTCCTACCCATTCCACAAAAGGAATCCTTAGCTTTTAATTATTCATTCATCCTTCATTCAATAAATCTTTCGGGATCCTGTAGGACCTTGTTAATCAAAGTGTAGTCTGCAGAGCAGCAACATGGGCATCACTTTCAGCTTGTTAAAAATGCATGGTCTTAAAATCCAATTCAGATTTCCTGAATCAGAACAGGTTTTAACAAGATCCCCAGGTGACTTGTATGCACATTAAAGCTTGAAAAGCACTGCATACACAGCATTCCATTGTATGCAGACTTTTTCACTTCAGCAATCATTGGTCAAATAGCACTAAGCAATTAGAATAGAACCTGTAGCGAATGGCTGTTTCTCAAGTAGGGGTGGCTTTGCCAGGGAACATTTGGCATTGTCTGGAGACATTTTGGATGGTCAGAACTGAGGGGATACGTCTAGAATCTAGTGGGTAGAGTCCAGGGATGCTGTTAAACATCCTGCAATGCAGAGGACAGCTCACACAACAAAGAATTACCTTCCCAAAATGTCAACAGTGCACCAGTGAGAAGCCAAGGACAGCGGCCGGGTAAACTGTAGCTTCTATCAGAAGGATCTGGAGGGCTTGATAAAATGCAGATTGCTGGGCCCCTCCCCAGAGTTTCTGCCTGTTGGTCTGCGCTGGGGCCTGAGAATTTGTGTTTCTATCAAGTTCCTAGATAATTCCAATACCACTATTCTGGAAGCTGTACTTTGAGAAACGTTGGTACAGAGGGCCGGGAGATGCTACTCGGCCCACTGTGGTCTTTGGCTGTATCCTCTTGATGGTTCTGGAAACTCCTGGCTGTCATTTGCCTCGACCTTGTTTAGAACTTCCCAAATTAACCAGAGCCCAAGGTGCCTTGATACTTAGGAACTCACAAGGAAGCTAGGCAGTGAAATCTTTTCCAGGGTTGCTTGGAGTGGGAATGTGTAGTGCAGGAAGGGCTGAGGCAAAGAAGATACAGTGCTATTGTCATTTACAGATGATACCAGATGGCAGCTAAATTCAGAGTCCAGACTGCCTGAGGGGCTTGCTAATTAGAAGAGACTTCAGCTGCAGGAAACACCCTAATCACCCCAATGGCAGCTGGGCAGCCCCAGGGAAGGCCGGATTGCCAGTAGAAATTTTTGTTTGTTATAAAGTAGGACTTGAAGGGTAAAAATGACAAGTTCAATTTGGACCATATTTAACTGAGAGGGAGAGGGAAATATATTTACAATGGGGGTGGCAGAGAGTGATCAAGGGGGCCAGGTAGGTTCAGCTAGATGGGAATCAGAACCTGGAAAGCGATGAGCAGCTGGAGCCCAGGCCAGGTCCCAAGGTGCCCCCACTGTCCTCGGCATCCCTGCAAAAACAACAAAGATTTCAAGATGGAATCTGTGGTTTCTACTCACCAACTGCTGTATGCCCTCTACTATTTGTTATTCCTTTAAAAAAAAAAAAAGCTATTGATTTGACACCTTTAGGAAGGAAGGCAGGCATCTTCTGCTTTGTTTAATCAGCTAACTGCCTTTCTTTGGTTGGCAACCAGCACTGAGATAATTTTGTTCTATGGGCGGCATTTAGCAAAACCCCAGGACTGTGAATGAGGGAAAAGCAGCAGGGAGGGGAACAACTACCCGAGCAGCTGTTTCCGGGCTACACCCCAAGTAGCAGGATTTGGGCCAAGTTCACAATATTCTCCTCTGCTGGAAATTTTAACAAGATTTCCTATAAACTGGGACTAAATTGGAGACATGCACCTAAAATAATTTTTTGTTTTTTACAGTTTAGTTCAGTGGGATACAGGATCTTTAGGTGGATTTTCTTCTTTTGAGATTGGATTTTACAAGGAAAACTTTAGGAGAAAATAAATCTCAAGTATATTCACATTTGAAAACCACTTCAGACTTTATTTTGTACCCCTCTATTGTATCCTGTAATTTTTTGAAGTATGTAGAAGTATAATCTGTTTCTAGGGAGAAAACATTTACTAATAGTCCTTTTCAAACACACCTTTCTCAATTTTTGCTCTGGGCCTCTTCGAGTACATGCCCCAAACATCTAGAAACATCTTTTCTGTCTCAGTCCCACTTCTCTTTTCTACCTCTCTGCAATACCGACAAGTTCTAGCCACAGCTTGGGAGGGTGTAGGGCACTCTTCATCCCTGGAGGGCGGAAGGAGACTTCCATGCGAGGCACCTTGCACCCAGGCACAGATCTTCCAGATTCTTCACAAATGTGACTACCAGTCAAACTACACTTTCTCTTGCTAACATGGAGCAATGAACTCGTAGCTCACAGGTAGGCTCAAAATCACTCTTCCTATAAGCCTGAAGAGTGGTATTCAATCTAGCAGGTAAGAAGCTTGGAAGTCACCACTGTCCTATCAACAAAGAAAATGCTGAATAAACTGAAAAAGCAACAGGTCTTCTTAGATCCATAAAAGAAGTGAAGTCACAGTGAAAACTGCTACCCCTAAAACAGGAGAAACTGTCAGGCGAATACAGAGGATCACAACTTACCAGAGCAGGAACCCATCAGCTGGAACCTCTGTAGATACTAGAGCCAAAGTAGGAAAACCTTAACTACCAGCATGAAGAGATGCAATCGAGAGGAAGAAATAGAAAGCACGTCCCACCTGCATTCTATTCTGTGACATATTCCTTCCCCGATTCTTGCCCACTCCTTCCATTCAGATACACTGAATATTTTACTGCAGATACTAAAACCTTGAATTTATAATCATTGGATTGGTATTAAAGTGCATGCTTTATGTGAAAATGGTACTTTAACCAGTTTTTGCTTATGTAAGTCATTCCTAAATGTATACCCAGTTCTTTTAATGGGAAAACACTTTCTCCTGTTAGAGTTAGAACTTGTAACTGATCTGTAAGGGAACTAGAGATTACCTCCAACCCCCTTTAGCTCTCAGTGGGCTCTTCAACTGGATCTAGAAACCAAATTGACATGAGGCAGATTAACAAGAAAAAAGCAAACACATTTTATTAGTTTTCCATGAATGTGGAGATCTTAACATGAGAATTGAGGCTGAAGAAGTGGCCAAAACAATTTGTTTTATACTTTTTAGACAAAGAATGATGAATTTGAGAAAAAAATTACAGGACAAAGAAAATCGGGCTGGGGCAGTAAATTTCTAGGGAAATAGAAGATATAGGTGGGGATGGGGTTGTATGTAAAACTAGTGGAAAATAAGGATTACTTCATTAAGTGCATTTATTCAGGTCCATTGCAGCCCTTAATTCCCTGTCTCTTGTGATCAGGCTATTTCCTCACCCTTGTATGGAGAGGAGGAGGTACCCCTGCCAGGGGAATCCTTATGGCTTGCTACATGTAGGAAGAGAAGGCCAGCTAGCCCTTACTGAAACTACAATTTCTTCAATGTATTCAACTCGAAATAGTCAATATACCAATCTTGTATATTTTGGGATGGCACTTCTTTCGCTTCTTCAGATTAATAAACAAAACAGCATCGAGTTCTCTCATCAGGCCCTTACTGTAAAACTTTGAAGATTTCCATTCAATGTGCTACCAAATCACATGTTCTTGCATTGCTTCCACTGGGAATCATACCATAGGTACAAAAAAGCTTCCACCTTTTTTGGGAGCACGTGCACAGTGTAGGTATGTCCAAGCAACTAGAAAACAGCAAGTACTGAATTACGGCTGCTATCAATCTAGGGTTAATTTAGGAATTTTAACATTTTGTTAAGCAAAATACAGAGCTCACAGTTATCTGTGATGTTTAATTATAAATACATCACACACATGAATACAACAAACTTGTATCAAGTTGTATGAATTTAATTTTTCATTAAGACACGGCGCAATTTTTACAATTATAAAGAGAATAAAGAATTATTTCTGTGACTTGCCATGTATCGAATGTAGTTAAAGGAAAATATTAGGCTAAGATGCAATCTGTTTAAAGCCAGAAATTTTAGACTATGTGTAGAGTTGACACTTGAACAAAACAAGGGTTAATATTGCCAAACCCTGCACAAAAATCCTCATATAATGTTTGACTCCACCAAAATTTAACTAATAGCCTACTGTTGACTGAAGCCTTACCAATAACATAGTCAATTAACACATATTTTGTATGCTATATGTATTTTATACTGTATTCCTACAATAAAGTAAGCCAGAGAAAAGAAACTGTTATTAAGAAAATTGTAAGGAAGAGGAAATATATTTACTCTTCACTAAGTGGAAGTGGACCATCATAAAGCTCCTCATCCTTGTCATCTTCATGTTGAGTAGGCCAAGGAGGAAGAGGAAGAACAGGAGTTGGTCCTGCTATATCAAGAGTGGCAGAGGTGGAAGAAGATTTGCCTAAAAGTGGACCCAGGTCGTTTAAAGCAGTGTCATTTGGGGTCAGTCATATTTTTAAATTAAGTGATCTGGAAGCACTCCAGATCCTGTCGTTGGTTCCAAGGTATGGATACATTTTAAATTCTTCACTCTCTTCTCTAAAGACATTTGCTTATCTGGGGCAGGTTGAATGAGTCCCGGCTCTAGACTTTACATGATAAATGTTGTATTATGATTTCATCTCTGTACATTACCTTTGTCTCCCTACCAATTACTTCATGCAGTAATTCTTACCCCTCTCATTAGGGGTAAGAACACACCAGGTCTACTTAGTTTGAGGAAGACATCAAAGACAGGATGGTGACCCTGAAGAGTCAATGATGGCAGCCTAGTTTAGAGTTCAGAAATTTTACGCTATTTAAATAATGTTCAAGCACATAGGAATGTTTTTTATGTATTTTTATTTATTTATTTATTTATTTATTTATTTATTTTTTGAGATGGAGTTTCCCTCTGTCGCCCAGGCTGGAGTGCAGTGGTGTGATCTTGGCTCAGCAACCTCCTCCTCCTGGGTTCAAGCAATTCTCCTGCCTCAGCCTCCTGAGCAGCTGGGATTACAGGTGCCCACCACCACGCCCAGCTAATTTTAGTATATTTAGTAGAGACAGGGTTTCACCATGTTGGCCAGGCTGGTCTCGAACTCCTGACCTCAGGTGATCCACCTGCCTCAGCCTCTCAAAGTGCTGGGATTACAGGCATGAGCCACGGCGCCCAGCCAGGAATGTTTTTTAGAATAAAACATATAAATCATCTTGTGGTGGCTCAAAAAGCTTGTTCTACTCATTCCCTCGAAACACAAAAGTTTTACTAAACTAATAGGCATAACATATTTCTATGAAAGAGAAACTTGTTTTAGATACTATGAAGAAAGAGAAAGGATTTCTATGAAAGAGAAGCTTGTTTTAGATACTGTGAAGAAAAAGAAAGGATACTGTGAAGAAAGAGAAAGGATTGGAAGCACTGATGTCTAAATATTAACCAGTAACCATTCAAAATATTTAAGAGTCTACACAGTGGCATGGTACATAACAGAAATGAGAAATAGTTTCATGCAGCAAAGTGAGATACAACAGTGGCTCAGTATGCTAATTTTCCCCAGAGGCTTAATTTTCTTACTCTTGTGAATTCAAGTCTTTGTTGCAGTGCATATACCTGGATGTGTTTAGTGTTTGTCTCCTTATGCCTAAAGATAATTGACCTTTAAAAAATGGAATAATTTTGACCTCACGTACACACAATGCATACTCACAATTTTATAGCAAAAATGAGAAGTGTTACCAAAAGTCCTTATGTTGCCCGCTAAAATGTTAAAGAAAAAGGATAAGGGAGGGAAATGTGTTTTAAATTCAATAGTGATTCTAGTTGGTTTCTTCCTAAGACTTTCCTATATCCCTTCAACGCCTCCTCTCACCTTCTGTCCTTCACCAAGGCATGTCTACCTCACCGTTTCTTTTCCTTGCTTTGTTTTCTCTTTGATCGCTTTCTTCTTTTACCCTTTGCTTCAAGCCAGGAGTCGTTTGCAATTTTCAATGACATACATGAAGAGCACCAGTAGGAGACTGAGAGCAAAGGAGGGGTGGCCTGGGGGAGTCCCTGAAGCCAAGTGCCTCTCTGGAGGGTGCTGGCCTCAAGATTCCAGCAATGCTGTCTGAACGTTCACTCTGCTCGGCGCTCTTCTAGGTACTTTGTATTAATTCAGCACTTAGGAAACCCGCAGAGGTGAGTATTGTTATTCCCATGTTACAGATGGGAAATTGAGGCACAGAGGGGCTGCATGATACTTATTAACAAAGGTACCGTGGCTAGAGATACCTGGAAGCCAGTGATTCCTGAACCTGAAAAGCATACAGTTTTGTTTTATTCATTTATTCATTTTTCTATAACTGGCAAAAGAAGGGGGAAAAGACTGAGTATATAAGAGCATAAGTAACTGAAAGAAGATATAGAAAACTGAAATATCACACCCCTGAAGCCATGGCAAGAGTGCTTCAAACTCAGTGTAAGAACTTCGGCCAAATAAAAACAAAACAGGTGATTTTTATCAGCACTCGTTTTTCTTCAGGATGTAGTTCAAATAAACCAATTGCCTAGTTCCTGAAGAGCTATGGGGTCAGTTAACTAAGGTCGGTTTCCACATCTATAAAGTGAGTATACTGATAAATAATTCCTGCCTATTCTACCTCCTAAGAGTTACTGGAACAATCAAATGAGATAAAGTGTGTAGAGCTCTGTGATCACAATGTGGTACAATCTCCTCATCCACATTATTTAACATTTCTCCATAGGAAGTTCTAGTCTCAGTATTTACACAGAGTACTGCTTGACTGCAATGATGATAGCAAACAACTATTGGCCACCTACTATGTGCCAGACACATCAATGTGTATTAGTTCATTAGGCCTTTCAATAATCTGATGAGGTTGATAATAATATCATCCCCCTCTATACACATGGAGAAACTGAGGAATGAAGCGATTGCTTTGCCGAAGGTCCCACTGCTAGAGCTGGTATTTGAACACAGAAAGTTCAAAAGATATGATCTCTACAGACATGATTACAAAAACTTGATCAACATGATGTAAATTTGTCTTCCTATAAAAAGAAATTCTATTATAAGTGAATCATCCACATTCAAACAAAACTAAGATCTTGCCAGTGGGTTTACCATTATTCCAGAGTCTTTGATATGCTTCTTATTAGCTTTGGAAAAATTAACAAACGAATGTTGAAGGAGCACATGTTACAGAGCCTGTGGAGAAAACAAGGAAATAGGGCACAGTTCCTTCTCCAAGCAGTCAGAGTCTATCTAATAGAGATTTTATGAAGTCCTTAGTTCTGCTACTTTTTGTTGTTGTTGTTTTGTTTTGAGACGTAGTCTCACTCTGTCGCCCAGGTTGGAGTGCAGTGGTGCGATCTTGGCTCACTGCAACCTCTGCCTCCCGGGTTCAAGAAATTCTCCTGCCTTGGCTCCTGAGTAGCTGGGATTTTAGGTGTGCACCACCACACCCAGCTGATTTTGGTATTTTTAGCAGAGACGGGGTTTCACCATGTTAGTCAGGCTGGTCTCTAACTCCTGGCCTCATGATATGCCCCACCTCAGCCCCCCGCCAAGTGCTGGGGTTACAGGCATGAGCCACTGCGCCTGGCTAGTAAATTTTTAATGTTAAACTTTTATAATCTAGACCATAACTGGAGGTAAAATGGAAATCCACTAAGTGAGTAACTAAGGTTCTAAGATTCTGGTGCCAATCAATGGACATTTGTTCAATACCTACTAAATGTCAGGAATATGATCATATATTCCAGCCCTTGGAGAGGGGTGGGGGTTAAACTCTATCAAGAATGATAAAATACTAAATAAATTATTTCAATAATATATGACAATATTATATATAAGTGCTAAGAATGATTTATTTACCGGCTGCTTATAGAACACATAAGAAGTGGGAGCTCATAAATTAATATTAAAAGAATTAGGAATTAGTTTGGTTAACTAGAGAAAGTTTTAGATGGAGTTCTATACAAGTTCATTTACTGTATTATTTTGGGTTTGAAATATGTAGGAAGAGAAGAGGAGAGGGAGGAGGAGAGGAAGAAAGAACAGGAAGAGGAGGAGGAAGAAGAGGAGAAAGGAAAAGGGAAGAGGCAAACAAGGAGAAAGGGAAGGAGAAAAGAACTAGACAGATACAAATAGACCTTGACACAGAAGTTTCTTTATTTACTCTTCTTTTCCCCTATATAAGAACCCCAGTCCACAGCCAATCCTTTCTTTTAGAAACAGCTTTAATGAGATATAATTCATATACTATAAAATGGACTCATTTAGAGTGTATGTCAATGGTTTTAAGCACACTCACAGAGTTGTGCAACTGTCACCAAAATCAATTTTAGAACATTTTTATTATCCCCAGAAGAATCCCCGTAACAATTAGCAGACACTCCCCATTTTGCTTCAACCCCCATCCCTCAGCAAAACGAATCTACTTTCTATGTCAATAGGTTTGCCTAAACTAGGCATTTTATATGAATGAAACCGTGCAATATATGGTCCTTTATGACTGGCTTCTTTCACTTAGCATACTACTTTCAAGGTTCATACATGTTGTATCAGGTATTAGTATTTTCTTTATATACTATCATATAATAGTATCTGATTATATGAATATGTCACATTTTATTAATCCATATGTCAGTTGTTGCATAAATGGATTGTTTCTACTTTTTGGCTATTAGAAGTAATGCTGCTATGAACATGATTGTGCAAGTTTTTATGTGGATATATCTTTTAAAATACCTAGGAGAAGAATACTGAATCGTTTGCTAACTCAATGCTTACTATTTTTAGAAACTGCCAAAATGTTTAAGTTTGCCAAAATACCTGTACCATTTTACAATCCTACCAGCAGTGTATGAGGGCTTCAATTTTTCCTTGTCTTTCCCAACGTATTACTGCCTTTTAGTTTAGCCATCCCAGTGGGTATGAAGTAGTTTCTCATTGTGGTTTTGATTTGCATTTCCCTAAAGAATAATGATGTTGAACATTTTTGCATGTGCTTATTGGCCACTTCTATGTCTCTTTTGCAGAAGAATCAGGAATGGAATAATTTAGCTTTTTTTTTGCCTGTGTAGATTGTTTTTCATAAACTTTGGTAAATATTTGGACATTATTTTCCCAAATATTCTTTCTGCTGCTTTCTCTCTCTTCTCTTCTGGGGCTCACATTATGTGCATTTTGGTTTGATGATTTTCACAGGTCTCTGAGGTTTTGTTCATTTTTTCAGATTAATAGATTTATGTTTTAGATGTGCAGAAAAATTGAGTGGAAAGTGTACAGAGCTTCCATTTTCCCCTTAATCCCCCTTTCACATGAAGTTTCTTCTACTGTGAATATCTTGCGTTAGTGTAGTGCATTTGTTAAAATTGGTGAGCTAATACTGATACGGGATTATTAATTAAAGCCCATAGTTTGCATTAGGATTCATTCTTGTATTCAACATTCTACGGATTTTAAAAATGTTTAAGGACATGTATTCACCACCACAGTATCATACAAAATTGTTTCACTGCTCTAAAAATACCCTGTGATCTACCTATTCATTCCTCCTTCTCTCTCCCAAAGCCCTCATGACCACTGATTGTTTTGTTTTTAGTTTTGGCTTTGCTAGAATACTATAGTTGGATTCATATAGTATGTAGCCTTTTGAAATTGGCTTCTTTCACTTAGCAGTATGCATTTCTTGTTCTTCATGTCTTTTTGTGGCTTGATACCTCATTTGTTTATTGGTAAATAATATTTCATTGTATGAATGTACCACAGCTTGTTTACCTATTAACCTATGGAAGCACAGCTTGGTTGCTTTCAAGTCTTGACACTTATGAATAAAGATGCTATAAATATTTGTGGGCAAATTTTTATGTGGACATAAATTTTCAACTCATTTGAATAAACACCAAAGAGAACAATCACTGAATCATATGGTGAGAGTGTGTTTATTTTTCTATGAAACTGGCAAATGGTCTTCCAAAGTGGCTATTTTGCACACCACAAGCAATAAATGAGAGTCCCCGTTACTCTACATCCTCACCAGCATTTAGGGATGTCAATGTTTTAGGTTGTAGCTATTCTAATTGGTGTATAATGGTATCCCATTGTTGTGTTAATTTTCAATTCTCCAATGACATATGATGTTGAGCATCTTTTCGTCTGCTTACTTGTCATCTGTATATCATCGTTGCTGAGATATCTGTTCAAATATTTTGCTTATTTTAAAATTTTATTTTATTTTACTTTAAGGTCCAGGATACATGTGCAGAATGTGCAGGTTTGTTACATAGGTATACGGGTGCCATGGTGGTTTGCTGCACCTCTTGATCCATCCTCTACGTTCCCTCCCCTCGCTTCCCACCCCCCAACAGGTCCTGGTGTATGTTGTTCCCCTCCCTATGTCCATGTGTTCTCAATGTTCAACTCCCACTTATGAGTGAGAACATGCGATGTTTGGTTTTCTGTTCCTGTGTTACTTTGCTGAGAGTGATGGTTTCCAGCTTAACTGGCTTATTTTTTTAATGGGTATCCTTGTATATTTTGGATACCAACGCTTTATCAGATATGTACTTCACAAAGACTTTCTTGCAATCTGTGTTTCATCTTTTCATTTTCTTAAGTGTCTTTAACAGTGCAGAAGTTTTTAATTTTAATGAAGACCAACTTATCTTTTTTTTATGAATCATGATTAGTGCTGTATCTAAAACACCATCATCAAACCCAAGGCCACCTAGATTTTCTCCTATGTTTTCTTATAGTTTTATACTTTCACTGTTTATAGTAAAGTCTATTATTCATTTTGAGTTCATTTTAGTGAATGCTTGTGAAAGATGTAGGATGATCTGTGTCTAGGATCTTTTGGGGGTTTTTTTGGCATGTGGATCATTCCAGTTCCATTTGCTTAAAAGATCATGCTTTGTCCATTGAATTGCCTCTGTCTCCTTATCAAAGAGCAGTTGACTTCGTATGTGTGCATCTATTTCTAGGCTATCTATTTTGTTTCTTTGATCTATTTGTCTATTATTTTGCCAGCACTACACTGTCTTGGTTACTATAGCTTGATAGTATACCTTGAAGTTGGATAGAGTCAGTCCCGTGATTTTGTTCTTCTCCTTCAATATCATGTTAGTTATTTGGGGTCTTTTGCCTCTCCTCATAAACTTTAGTCAGTTTGTAAATATCCACAAAATAACTTATTGGGGTTTTGATCAGGATTACATTGAATCTTCAGATCAACTTGTGAAGAACTGACATCTTAACAAAATTGAATCTTTCTCTTCATATGCATAGAATATCTTTCCATTTATTTAGATCTTCTTTGATTTCTTTTATCAGAGTTTTGTAGTTTTTAAATATAGTTTAGGGACCTAACATCTTTCGTTAGATTTGTACCTTATTTCTCTCTTTTTCTTGCTAATGTAAGGGCATTAGGTTTTTGCTTTCCAATTCCAATTATTCACTTATGATGTATGAAAAAACAATTGACTTTTGTATATTATCCTTGTATCTTGCAACCTTGCTATAACTGCTTATTAGTTTTGGTAGTTTTTTTTCGGGGGAGAGGGGATTCTCTGGCATTTTCTACTTAGGCAATTATCTCATCTGCAAACAAAGAGATTTTTATTTCTCTATTCCTGATCTGTATATTTTTATTTCCTTTTCTTGTCCTATTGCACTAGATAAAGTTTCCAGTACAATACTGAATGAGTAATGGAAGAAGCATCTTTGCCTTTTCCTAATTTTAGCAAGAAATCATCTAGTTTGTCATCATTAAGTATGGGGTTAGGTGTAGAAGTATTTTTTTTTGTAGCTGCTCTTTATCAAGCTCTGTTTATTATTCTTTATTCTTTTTTATTTCTATTCTTTTTTTTTTTTGAGATAGAGTCTCACTCTGTTGCCAGGCTGTAGTGCAGTGGCACGATCTCTGCTCACTGCAACCTCTGCCTCTGGGGTTCAAGTGATTGTCCTGCCTCAGCCTCCCGAGTAGCTGGGACTACAGGCGTGCGCCACCAAGCCCAGCTAATTTTTGTATTTTTAGTAGAGACAGTGCTACACCATGCTGACCAGGACGGTCTTGATCTCTTGACTTCATGATCTGTCCGCCTCAGCCTCCCAAAGTGCTGAGATTACAGGCATGAGCCACCACACCTGGCCTTATTTCTATTCTTTACACTGGATAATTTCAATTGACCTATCTTCAAATTCACTGATTCCTTTTACCACCAGCTCAATCTTGCTATTAAACTTCTTCAGTAACTTATAATTTTCAACACCAGAATTCTTTGTTTCTTTTTTATAGCTTGTATCTATTGGTATTCTCTATTTGGTGAGACATTATGCTCATATTTTCCCCTATTTCCATAGATATCATTTGGTTTTATTCTTTGAACATATTAATAATAGCTGATTTAAAATATTTGTTTAGTAGATGAAACATCTAGACTTCTTCAGTGATTGCTTCTAGTGATTGCTTTTTTAACCTGTGTATGGGCCCTACTTCCTGTTTCTTTGCAAGTCTCATAATTTTCTGTTGAAAACTGGACATTTAATTAATATGATATGGAAACTCTAGAAATCAGATTTCATCTCTTCCCCAGGGTTTGTTATTATTGTTGTTTGTTGTTATTGTTATTGCTGCTTTTTTGTTTAGTGACTTTCCCAAACTAATTCTGTAAAATTTCAGTTTTTTGATACGTGTGGCTGCTGAAATAGAGATTTTCTTAAATGCCTTGATCCAGTAAGTCTGTCAACCTTGCTGTGGGCTTTGTGTAAGTGTGTTAGAGCACATATTCAATACTTGGGCCGTTTGCAACACTGCCTAAGCCTTTAATTTCTGCTTCAAGGTCAGCCAGAGGTGAGAGAGAGTGACTTTTTAGAGTAGGCATGTGCATCACATTGTGGTTTCCCAGGATTGTATCAGAGTATTTCAAAGCCCTCATGGGCATCTTATGTCCGGCTTTTGTTTGTACAGTTTTTTTAGTCTGCCTCTTGTTTGCCTCAAATGTTGTCCCTGCCACAGATAGCTGTGATATTAAAAAATCACCATTGATTGTTTTCAATCAGTTTTTCCCAGGGAAAAAGCTGTTCAGAATGAGTTAATTCTGACTCAGGTCAAATAAAGATTATCTGGAAATGAAGTTTGGGTGGCTTGAGAGGGAAGCTGCAAACTTTTCTGCCACCTTTATTCTGATTCTGTTCTGCTGTGTTTTGCAGATACATTCATTGCAAGGATATTGATTTTTTATATGGTTTGGCTTTGTGTTCCCACCCAAATCCCATCTTGAATTGTACCCAGGTGTTGAGGTGGGAAGTGGGAGGTGGTTAGATCATGGGGGCGGTTTTCCCCATGCTGTTTTCATAATAGTGAGTTCTCACGAGATCTGATGGTTTTATAAGGGGCTCTTCCCCCTTGGCTTCTGTTTCTCCTGCTGAGGTGTGAAGAAGCTGCCTGCTTCCCCTTCTGCCATGACTGTTTCTCCAGTTCCCCAGTCATATGAAACTGTGAGTCAATTAAACCTCCTTTGTTTATAAATTACCCAGTCTCAGGTAGTATCTTTACAACAGTATGAAAATGGACTAATACAGTTTTCAAGATTACTGCAGATCTCTGGAGAGGGGAATGAGAATGGGGAACATTATAATACCATAAAGTTCACTGGCCTTATGAAACTCAGTTATTTGTATGGAATTAATGCTTCACACATTGCTGCAAACCTTTGGTTAATTTCCAGAGTTCTGAAAAAGTTGATTTGGGTATTTTTGCCAGTGTCTTCAGGGTTTTTATGAATGAGTAGTTTTTCAGAGGTCCTTCCTCCACCATTCTGAAAGTCCTTTTGCTACCACTGATTCTTATAGTCAAATAACAGCACTTCTAATGTCCCATAAGTGTATGCAGTAATAGAATATGTCCCTGGGGAATATAAGAGAGAAACCCCAGAAGCCTGTGGAATGAAGTGTAGGCACCTAGTGGTCCAATATTGTTTAACCATAAAGAGGACACCTTCTAGGAGCTACTCTGTAAATTTGCTCATTTCTGTTTTGTTTATTTACTCTTAGTTTCTAATGAAAGTTTATTATTATGAAGAATGTTGGTCTTATCTCTCCTGAATATGCAGAAAAGATATTTCTCCATTCCAGTTGGGTGATTAGCAACTTGCAATTCACTAAGTGCTGTGGTAATACCCTATGGAAAATTTCCGGGGCAAGGAGGGGCGAATGTGCTATAAGTACCCAGAGAGCGCAGACAGGGCAAGTTTCTTCCTGTGCTGTTAGTTTTTATCTGTGCCGATTTGTCCTTCATATTCATATGAGATGAATAATCTGTAACATTTCTAGAAATAAGCATTGAATTTTCTTCTCACAGTGGATATGAACTTTAACTCAAGAGCAGTCATTTTTCATTTTTTTTTACATAGTCTAAAACAAAAACACCACAGGAAGAGTTCTGTTTTAAAATTTCTTTTAAAGTTATCCATTCTAACTGAAACTTTAAAGTTTACATTTTTACAGTGGACACAGATTTTCTAAGAATCTGTACACAGGAAAAGAAAAATAACAATAAGAGATAGTACAAAAAAGCAAGGAAATCATAAGGTCAGAGATCAGAAAGAGTTGTTAAAATATTGCTTAATCATCTTGTATGGGGCCAGTCTTTGCTAGGTACTTAGGATGAACCTTGAAAATGCCACAGACTCTGTTTAAGTCTAGCAGGGAAGAAAAATGCATAAGCAACCAATTATAACACAGTATGAAGGGGGCTAATAGCAGAGAAGCAAGCCTCCAGGACAACACATGGGAGGAGGAGGCACTCAGCCTGTGGACATAGAGAGGAAAACATCTCAAGGGGCAAAGTTCTTGTCCCCATCTGGAGAGCAATTGTCTCCACATGAATCTGCCATGGCACACACAGCAGGACTTCAGTCACTTTTGAGAGTCTTTTTGGACCTCATCACTTTAAGAGGACTCCTTGGGGCTCCAGAGCACTTCCTGTTTAAGGAGAAAATTGGTGATACAACTCTTCAAATCAAAGTCAGACATGCGTTGAGTAAGATATTTAGTAGGATATTCACCATCTTCTCTGCCCCACTTCTGAACGATCCTGGCCATGTCCACTCCAGAAATGCCTGGGTGACTGACCAGACACATCCTTTTGAGAGGGAGAGGAAGCACCTCACTTCTAAAAGGAAATGTACAAACGAGCATGGCCCCTTTGTGTCCCTTCCTCGAGGTCAGCTATCAGAGTTTTCCAAAATAAAACATTATGACATTTGAGAACATGAATATTACAGTAATTATTTCTTTACTTTGACCCAGTCTTGACATGATTTGCTCCCTTGGCCTTCAGACAATATTTTGGAAATGATGTGAGCATAACATGTTTTTTCAATATTGAGTCATAAAACTATTTCATGCATTTTAACATCTTTGCTTGTGGTTTATGCAAACTACAGAGATTTGCATAGTTCCAACCACATAGGCTTGTGTAAAGTCTGTCTTTTACTCTCAAATCTCATAATCTTGAGATATTAAAACGTTTTACACACTGTCTTTATCACAAGCTGATGCTACCACTCCCTTTTCAAGTGTGAAGAAGAAGTAGTTTGTTATAAGGAACTGTACATTTGCCCTGAGAGTAAGGGACATGGTATACAAAGAGAGAAGGGAGGCCCAATTTGCAACCTAGGGGCTCCTTCTCACGGGGCAGAGGCAAGTTTAGCAAAGGGATCACAGTTTTCTTCTGTCACTGCAAAATTTGTTAAGAATTTTCTCATTCATTCTCCAAGGTAAAGACAGGAGAGAATACGAGGACAGCAGCTTGTATTTTCTATTCCACTCTGAGTAGAGAGCTTAGGGTTACAACTTGAGGGGTAGAGGTAAGTTGAAAGCGCTTTGGCATTCCCAGGTGAGTAACTGGGGAGAGAAAGGCAGCTGAAACCTGCCTTTGCCCAGACTCTGAAGGATAGGAGGGGCAAAGACAAGCCACAATCAGCAGGCATGAGGCAGCAGAATGAGGGAAACTAGAACGCAAAGGTATAGAAGCAAATCCAGGAGAGGGACACATGGATTTTTGTGTAACTGAGGCATGTACACTGATTGTCTTTCTAAGTCAGCTATATATAACAGTGTAAATGCCCATGGCCCCCAGCAATCAGCTAATGCCTGTGAGGAAGGTCAGCCTCCTTCTGACTTGCTGCTAATCCAGTTCTCATCAACAGAAGGTGTGGCAATTCTTTCTTGAATTCTTTCGCTTCAAGAAAATAGTAATATCTCCTATACTTCTCTTACAAGAGTATATCAGTGTGTTGTTGTTGTTTTTCCCCAAGCTGCAGAAAAATAACTCTGGCTGAAGTATACAAAATATATTTATTGGGAAAATTTCAGAAAACTCAACAGTTCAAAAGGAAGGATGGAGAATTAGGCTGTGAAATTAACAAGCCAAAAAAACTTCAGATAGCTTGTTAGCATGAATTAGGCAACAGCAACTTTAGGGCTCTATTACGGGCATGAATATGCTTCCCATGCCCCCACTGCTTTTGTTCTATTTAGTTTCTCTCTCTTTGCCTCAACCCACTCAGAGTTCAGAATACCAGGACAGAGTGTGGGCAGCCTCAGTTGAATGGTGATGCTCATTCCTGCCTGGGAAAGGCAAGTGACCTTTACATATAACCCAACCAAGACCACACACAATACCAAGAGGTCACCCCCTAATAGAAATCATTACTAAAACAGGAAGAAATAGAAGCTGGCAGACAAAATGCTCACCATTGAGAGTAATAGCACCACTCTCTTGACTTCGTTGACTTACATAGAACTTAAAAGTAGGAGGAATTTACTGGTAGTCAGCTTATGTAAGGGCTATGGACAGTCATGAATGAAGTACTGAAAACCAGAATAAGTAGAGTTAATGAAAGATAAAAATTAAACATCAGGTTAAATGAATTAGCCTGGAAACCCAAAGTAATGGGTCAATCAGTGAAGACACTACCCGAGACAAAAGAAGATGGGAGAATAAACAAACACGTGGAAGGCCAGTAACTTCATGTTCATGATCAACTCTGGGGCCCTGATATGATTTGGCTGTGTCCCCACCCAAATCTCTTCTTGAATTGTAATTCCCATAATCCCCATGTATTGTGGGAGGGCCCTGGTGGGAGGTAATTTAATCATGGGGGCAGTTTCCCCCATTCTGTTCTCATGATAGTGAGTAAGTTCTCATGAGATCTGATTGTTTTATAAGCATCTGGCATTTCCCCTTCTGGCACTCACTCATTCTCTCTCCTGCCACCCTGTGAAGAGGTGCCTTCTGCCATGATTGTAAGTCTCCTGAGGCCTTCCCAGCTATGCAGAAGTGTGAGTCAACTAAATCTCTTTTCTTTATAAATTACCCAGTCTTTGGTATTTCTTCATAGCAGTGTGAGAAAGGACTAATACAGGCCCCCAGGAAAGAAAAGGTGACACGGCCTAGGGGAGGTAATAATTTGAATTGAGGGGAGAGTTTGGTTGGAGATAAAAGCAAATCCATATAAATAAATAAATGGGAGAGAAAGGATAAGTTTCTTTACAGGAATATTTCAATTAATAAAAACAGGACAATGAAAATAGAAAAATCATCATTTGTCAAATACCACAGTAATCATTGTTATAGGTAAGAATCATCCTTGGATGCTAAAATTAGATGGTAAATGTATCATGATGAACAGGATATTTGTAGAGTCTCAAATTATCTTCCCAAAAGGTGCTTATTAATTTAAAGGAGAAAATTGTAACTTCACAGTGGAGAAACCTGGCAGATGCCACCTAAACCAAATGATTAAAGTTAACATCACCAGTAATAAGACACACCAAAACCTTGTACCTTTAAATATGACACACTGGGAAGGGTCCAACATCACTACTGTTACATTGTTGTCAAAAATGCATAACTTCAATTCTAATCAAATCAAATGAAATAACTAACCAGTAGTCTTCAGAACTGAAAGGTTCAAAAGACACAAATAAGAAGAGTCACAAAAGTCACCAGATTTGGGGCTAAGGAGACATGCCACCTAAATGCAATGTGAGATCCTAGGTTGAACCTAGAACCATGAAAAATACACTAGTGGGGCAATTGGCATAATTCAAATACAAACTGTAGACTACTTAGTGATATTGCATCAACATTAACTTCCTGGTTTGGGTAACTATACTTTAATTATACGATGTTAACAGTAAAGGAGAGGTATAGGAACATTACAAGTATTATTTTTATAACATTTTTGTAAGTGTAAAATTGCTTCAAAATAAAAAGTTTAAAAATGTTTAGAATAGAAAGACAAAGAGATGGAGTAAAGGAAGGAAGGAGGGAAAAGGGAGAAGAGAAAGAAAATCTAGTTATGTTTTCTTTCCATGTTATGTTTGCTTCTATAACCTCTTCCCGTTCTCCAGTTAAATTGAGCGGGGATAAGTCAAGGTCTTGGGTTATCAGCACAGATATTTGCATTGTTCCTCCTTACTCCCTTCCTCTCTCCTCATCGTCCCTAAGGCCCCCTCCACCCATCCACACACACCCCACAGTGTGTGTTACTGAGACTTCATTCCCCCTAGAACCACTAGTACTCTCAACAACAGAGGTTGTTTTTGACTTTTTAAGTGCAGATGTACTGTCAGGTGAAGTAATCCCTCTCTGCCTTCAGAGTAGATCCTGATGCTCCTTCTATAGTTGACAGCTTTTTTTCTGAGGCTATTGATGCTGCCGCTAATCTTACATCAGGGTCTATTCCCAATGCAAATGGCAATGGCCACCACATGTGCCTCTCTGTCCTTCACTGCTACTGCTTTAACTGATTCTGCCAATGCCATTGCTGTCCCTGTCTGGATATTTTAACTGACTCTGCAAAACTCCATCCACAGCCAACCCAGCTAAGACAAAGAACCATTCATCCTATGTCTCAGTTTTTAGTTGAAACAGCAATTAACCAAAGAAGTGTTATTTTCAGGCTAGGCACAGTAGTTCACCCCTATGATTCCAGCGTTTTGGGAGACTGAGGCAAAAGGATTGCTTGAGGCCAGGAGTTCAAGTGAGCTATGATTGCTGCACTCTAGCCTGGGCAACAGAACAAAACCCTGTCACAAAAATGTTATTTTCAAATTAACACAATCATAGCATTTATTAATGTTTCATTTATCCTGTAAAAAGAAACTTGTTTAATTTTTTAAGTTAGGATGTTATTTTTTATCCTCCCTTCATCTCACAGTTATGAGTGGTAAGGGCTTCTCACCACATTATTCTTTTATGTGCCCTTCTAGTTTATGAATTAATGTCAAATTCTAACCTTCCTATAGATACAGAATCAAATATATAAAACATGATATGCAAAACTGATTTTTGAGTATAAAGCCAGGTTTGTTTTAATTGAGTTCCATTATACCTAAATGTAGCCTTCAAGTGACAAACATGTGGAAGGCTTTTATCAACCTCCACACCTCGGATTGACATAATAACTTGCTTTGATTTCTAATATCTTTCCAATAAGAAAATATAGAGACATAATCAATAAACTAGGTAGTATCTGTATCTCAAGCACTTCTACACATTGATTGTCCCAGCACTATTTGAATGTGTACTTATTTCTTTATTAAATTTCTCCTAAATACCACCTATAAAGCCACTGTCAAATATTATCAGTTATGTAATATTCCAATTATCCACTTAGGATAACTAATTCCAGACATTTTCCTAAGTGAAGTGACCCAGAAAGAGAAAGTAAAAAGCCACATGCTCCCACTTATAAGTGGGAGCTAAACAATGTGTACACATAGACATACATAGTGGAATAAAAGACATTGGAGGGGCCAGGCACAGTGGCTCACACCTGTAATCCCAGCACTTGGGGAGGCCAAGGCAGGCACATCACCTGAGGTCAGGAATTTGAGACCAGCCTGGCCAACATGGTAAAATCCTGTCTCTACTAAAAATACAAAATTAGCCTGGCGTGGTGGTGCATGCCTGTAGTCCCAGCTACTTGGGAGACTGAGGCAGGAGAATCATTTGAACCTGGGAGGCAGAGGATGCAGTGAGCCAAGATCACACTGCTGCACTCCAGCGTGGGCAACAGAGCAAGAATCTGTCTCCAAGAAAAGAGAGAGATAGAGAGAGAGACATTGGAGACTCCAAAATATAGTAGAGTTGCAGGGGTACAGGGGTAAGGGTTGAAAGACTTCTTATGGATACAATGCACACTATTCAGGTGGTGGGTACACTAAAAGTTCAGATTTCAGCACTATGCAATACACCATGTAACACAACAGCATTTGTAACCCTAAATCTATAAAAATATAAAACTAACGTCTAGGGCAATAAAATACTTTCTTTCCTGCAAATACAGTAAAGTTTGCATATTAAGACCCTTCAGGTAGCAAGTACAAATTTGCCCTCAGAAAACCTCAACTGATAGAGTTTTATTATAAGGGATGCACAAAGAAGTAAAAGAGATTGGAAACAGCTGCATAGCCAGGCTTCCAAGAGTATAGAATAAGTTTCAGCATCCTTCCACATTAACAAAGTTGGGCATAGTGGAGAAGAGAAATGCCATTCACTTTATAACATGGCCGTAAAGACTTCCTTTATGCATTACTCAGCATGGTTATCCAGCTACTCTCTGTTGCACCTTCCTGCTGTTGTTCTGGCTGCTCCTGATGAAATATTCTCTACTCTGCAATCTGCCACACAATTCTTCCTTGTTCGTAACATCTGCTACCTCATAATTTCTACTGGATTATTCCTTCTTCTTGCTACCTTCTCTTGTGCATCACCCATGTGATTGTGTCCCTCTCCGTGTATTTTATACTTAAAATCCCCTAAAAGAGAAGATCTTATCAGATTTGCTACTTAATTTTTGAGCCCAGCTCTCACAGTAGGCTCCCTCATTAGGGCCATGGACTATTCTGTAAATGGTTGGGTTTTAGTTGACAGTCATTTTAGGTCTAGTTCAAGGATGTCACTATTTGTGATTCAAATGGAACAAGGCATAGAGTTTTGTAAAAATGAGACAGTGAGCATGGAAAGTTCTCTGTGGGAACTTAAAAAAGGCCTATAAGCACATTGAAGCGTTGATCTATTTGACTTTTATTAGATTTTGTACCTCCTTGAATCTATTAAAAAATAGCTTTAAGTTTTTCATGCGTAAAGTTGGTTCTATTATTGGGCTCATCAGTGGGATATGAAACCACCATGTAGGATCTGGATCACCATTAATCATCACTAAGCAAAGCAAAGGAAACTGGCTTAAGGAGTCATAGAGCATTTCCTGCTGCACCCATTTGCACTGTGTGCTAACCAGCTCAGCTAACCAACCCACTGGTTATAACACATAAACACACCCTTGTGCCCAAACACAGCCATCACTAGCAAAGTGCATCTGTGATGAATGAGATTCAATCAGCCTTCTGGCCTTCCAGGCTCAAGATAACATTTCTGCTATTGATAGTATCAATTTATAATTTAATTTCAGGTCCTAGCTCTTAAGAGATAAGGCTGTTTGTAGAGCTAAAATCTAATCCAGTTGAGGGTATTAGACAGAGTTCCATAAATTTCAATGACCACAAGATAGTCTGATCTTTTTAAAACTCAGCTAGAATGCATTTTATAAACCTGAATTTCTGAAATGAGTAATAATGAAAACAGTGATGTCAAATTTAATATTTGCTTATCCATTTACCCAGATGCATGAACTCACTGATCAGTCCGAAAGTACTCTTTTTAAAAAAAGAAAAAAGAAATCCACCTGTAAGCTTTACAAAAGTGCAGGAAAAACATGGCTTCCTCTTAGGGTATTCAGTGAAAATTGATGCCATATCAATATGAGTTTATTGTTTGCTATTTATTTAAGAAAACAATACACGCTTATTGTGAAAGTTGCAAACAATAGAGAATGATAAACAGAAGTCGTTACTCATTGTTTCATTTATGGTTTCTTTTATGAGAGTCTGCCTTCTGTATCTTTATTTAAGATGATCTGCGGCTGTAAGCCCTGCCACCTTCAGCTCTCCTTGACTGTGGACGCCCCTGCTGCTCCCTGATTGATGTAGGCATAGAGTAAGTTATCAGCCAGCTCCTGACCCATCCAAGGAGCATAATTTTACTGCATGTCTGTTTAGCCTCTGTCTGGTGCTCTCTTGAAGGCATCAATTCTCTCAGGTGAGAACCACAAATAAAATTTAAGAAATTCTCCCTCAGGCTAAGAGGTTAGGAATCATGCCAAAATTTCTCTGAATGGAGTCACTCTCTGCATAATCTCCCCGGCTCGGACCACCTCTCACAACTGTGTGCTGCTCTTTGATTAGAGGAGAATTAAAGACAATGTGGAGTCACTCAGGGGTTTGATTGGCAGTCGTTTTCTTTTCTGTTCCAGTTATTGTTTTGTTGGATTATCATAAGCGGATCTCTTGCTCCTCTCTTTCTTTTGCCATTTTTGCACATGTGGTTCCTACATAGGAAACCTATGAAATGACAAGCAACCATAAACAATAGGCATTGCCTCTGTCCTTCTTTTTACTGCACCACACCCTCCTCCTCTCCTAACAAAGAAATTTTGCAAAACTGCCTTTCTCTTCCTAGTGTAATGCAAAATCATTACATAAAAATTATAGGGTAGTTTAGCCAATTTCTTCACTATACTGTGAGTTCTTCAAAGCAGTTAACCTGGGTTGCTGCCTGCATGCTTCTCTGTATTCCAAGCTTCTTCCTCCAAAGTACAAACAGGAGTGAATCAGCTCACGAAAATGGTCATAGCTGTGGAATTTAGCTCTTGGCATTTAGCCTCCCCTCTTTCTTCTCAGGCCAAGTTTCAACTATATTAATCCTAATGCATTGTAATCTGAAATAATACAAATGGAAGTTCCTTATAAAATAGATTTCTTCTCTGCAAAACAGGACAAAAAAATTATTCACCCTTTAAATGTAAACACTTTAAATGTAAACCATGAGTATGAAAAATAATCATTGTTAATTTTAAAAAACAGTGTCCTGACCAAGAAAAACACCAAATTTTTGCTAATCCCAAATTTTGGCTATATTTTTAAAATGCAGATTGAGTGTTGCCAGATTGCCAAATACTTTATGGAATATCGTTGGGCTGACATCCATAAAAATTGGCATCTAGTCCTGGTTTTACCCCTATCTCATTGTGAGAGTTTGAGCAATTTATTCGCCCTCTTTTCCTATTCCATTAAATGAGAAGATTTGTTAAAGAGATTGTTAAAATCCTTCTCTTTCTTCATAACTCATAGGCATCAGGATAGAACACTCACCTCCCTCCTCCCATGTTTTCATATGGAAGAATTTCCAGAAAGGGTCACTTCAGGCCTCTCCCTCACATCTCCTCTGACTGATGAGTTTCCAGGGGTGTCCAATCTTTTGGCTTCCTTGGGGCACACTGGAAGAAGAATCATCTTAGGCCACACATAAAATACACTAACATTAGTAATAGCTCTTGAGCAAAAAAAAAAAATCGAAAAATATCCCATAATGTTTTAAGAAAGTTTACAAATTTGAGTTGGGCTGCATTCAAAACCTGAGCCACATGCAGCCCACAAGCTGAGGGTTGGATAAGCTTGTTCTACAAGCTCATTCCTGTTTGGACATGAGCTTGATCCCCAGAAGCACACTTACTCTATTCCTCTGTGCCTTACGTTTTCTGCTGGAAAAACTGATGGTTTTCTAGTTCAGACTATGACTGGGTAAGTAAATTTAATTCTGGAGTAAAGCATGAGCATATCGCAAGTTATATTCTTCAGAGAATTTTATAAAGTGGGTAATTTGATGCTCATTTGCCCAACTCCTGTGATTCTCTCTCCATTGGTTCTAAACCTGAAGGGATAGGAAATAACTATTATATATTAGGCCCACTAAAATATCCTAATTAGAGGAGCAAGGGTTTGATGAGAACAACTAGAATTGGGAAAGGAAGGAAAGATGGAAGGAAGGAAGGAAGGAAGGAAAGAAGGACGGATGGATTGGAGAAAAATTTATGTATATTTGTTGAATCAGTGAATAAACTGATGAACAAACAAATTTTGTGTGTTATTTCATAGCAGAACAATTTTACATAGCACTGATTTAAATGAAGCAATCTAAGAAAAACAAAGTAGGAGGCATCACACTTCATTTAAAATTATATTATAAAGCTATAATAAGCAAAACAGTATGATGCTGGCATGAAAACAGATGCATAGAAGATAGAAAGCCTAGAAATAAATCCAAGCATATACAGTCAATGGATTTTTAACAAGGTCACCAAAAGGACACAACATAGAAAGGAGAGTTTCTTCAACAAATGGTTCTGGGAAAACTAGATTTCTACATACAAACAATGAGATTGGACCCTTACACCATACTCAAAAATCAATTCAAAATGGATTAAAGACCTGCATGGTAGACCAGAAACTATATAACTCCTAGAAGAGAACATAGAGAAATAGCTTCTGAACATTGGCCTTGGCAATAATTTTTCTTTTGATATTACACTCAGGCCACAAATACAAAAGTAAATAAATGGTCCCATGTCAAACAACAAAAGCTTCTACACAATAAAGGAAATAATTAACAAATTGAAACATCAGTCTATAAATTGGGAAAAATATTTGGAAACCAAGGGAGGTAAGGGATTAATATCCAATTTAAAAAACTCATACAACTTAATAGTGAAAAATATTAAAAATAGTGGACAAATATTTCAAATAAAATATAGGCAAAAGACCTGAATAAACATTCCTCCAAAGAAGACATAAAAATGGCTGACAGATATATAAAATGGTGCTCAACATCATTAGTCATCAGGGAAATACACATCAAAACCACTCATGATGCCACTGCACAACTGTTAGGATGACTATTATCAAAAAGTTAAAAGATAAATATTGACAAGGACGTGGAGAAAGGGAATGCTTGTGCACTGTTGGTGGGAATATATATTGGTGCCACCATTATAGAAAACAGTATGGTGATTTCTAAAAAAATAAAATAAAATAAAATAAAAACAGAATTAACATGTGACCCAGTAATTCCATCTTCTGCATTTATACCCAAAGGGAATGAAGTCACTACATCATAAAGATAACTGCACTCATGTTCATTGTAGCATTACTAACAATAGCCAAGATAAGGAAAAATCCTGTGTCCATCATTGGACAAATGGATAAAAAACTGTGGTACATATATATAATAGAATATGATTCCATCCTAAAGGAGGAATGAGATCTTGTCATTTACCACAATATGGATGAGCCTGGAGGACACAGTGCCAAGTGAAATAAGCCAAAAAAAAAATGAAAATATTGCATGATCTCACTTATACGTGAAATCTAAAAAAAATTAAATATATAGAGATAGAAAATAATACAGGGATTACAAGGAGCAGGGTAAGGGGAGTGAATGAAGACATGTAGGTAGGAGGATATAAAGTAGCAGATATGTAGGATGAACAGGTCTAGAGATCTAATATACAACATGAGGACTATAGATATAATAAAATTGTACTGTATATAGAATCTCTGCTCAAGGGGTAGATTCTAGCTGCTCTTACCACAAAAACAAAAAAAGGATAACCATGTGAGATGATGGACGTGTTAATTTGAGTCACCATTGTAACCTTTTTACTATCTACATGTATCTCATAACATGATGTTGTACACCTTATACACAGTACAATTTTTTAAAAACTTTTTTAAAAATGAAGCAATCTATTTACTGTTTTATTGTTTTGCAGGCACGTGTCTGTGTGTAAATGTATTTTATCTAAGTAAATTCCACACACAAAGAACATTTTCAGATTACAGTGTATAAGAGGACATCAAGGTTTATTTGGAGTTTCTTTCATGCATCGCAAATCCTAGATTGCAAACTCCAATAAAGTAAGAAACCTGTTCCTTGTGGTTTGCTTGTGTCTAAGATGTGGCTTAGCATTTACTTTTATTTGCTAAAATAAACAAACAGATGGTGTGGAAGAGCATCCTAGCCCTCTCTTGGTTGAGTGCTTGCTAGACACAGAACACTGATTATTCTGAACTCTAACTACTAATGGAAAGGGAATCATGACATAGCACTTAGGAAAAGAAGAAAACCAGTATTCAATTGTGTTTGTTTATAAACATCATTATTATTTGATGATTAAAATCACAGATATTACTTCAGTATTTTAATATTAGCCTTATTTTCAAATTAAATTATTGTCATAAACATGGAAATTCCTCTATAAATTGTTGATGGGAGTGCAAATTGGTACAATCTTTTCTTGGAATAATTTGGCAAGATTTATCAAAAGCTTCAAAAATAACCATTAACTTTTTCCCCCAGAAACACCACTTTCAGAATTTACCCTAAGTCATCACATCTATACACAAAAATTCATGTATAAAAATTTTTTAGTGAGTATTGATTATAATAGTAGCAATTTAGAAACATTTGCAATGTCCAACAACAAAAAAATTGTTAATTTTTTAAAAATAGTAAATCTGTAGTTTGGAACACTGTATTCTATAAAATTATGGAGTGAAATGCACTATATATACTTAAGGTAGTATTATTAAAGGTTTAATTTTTTAAAATAAATATATGTTTATCCAAACATATACATCAAGATACCAATATCACCACCACCCCACACCCTGGAGATTTGGTTTATGTATATTGGGAGACAATTTTCCATGGATCTCTTAAATTTCTGCTTATTTTGCAAGTAGAGGTACTGACTGCTCATTTTACAGATTATCTTTCCAGGAATATTTGTATTGTGAACAGGGTTGGAAAATAGTGTTTCCCTCTAGAACAATGGGTAGGTTTGTTCACTGTCCAGTTTAATAAAGAGAATGTCTCCCTTCAAGACAAAGTTCAGCC
The DNA here is from genome assembly GCF_028858775.2 of Pan troglodytes. Classification (NCBI taxonomy): domain Eukaryota; kingdom Metazoa; phylum Chordata; class Mammalia; order Primates; family Hominidae; genus Pan; species Pan troglodytes. The sequence goes on along the minus strand of NC_072412.2, from coordinate 80,115,142 downwards.
AGGCTATTGCCCATAGAAAGAGATTCAGGTTCCCTAAGCTCAGTATTCCTTTCCTGTAACATAACCCACTGTGTGTATAGGGGCCATCATGCCCCTTTTGTATCATCCCCTGGGAACTGGGGCTCAGGAAATGGTTCAAAACCTGCTGATGCTCTACTGCTGTAATAAACTTTTATCTCTGCTCTAGGAGTCTCATGTCTTCTACCAGTGTCTATAAAACTGCAGCAGGTTAACTTTTCAGCTTGCTAATCTTGACAATATGTATTCTTTTATTTGTGATTTTTATACATTTATAATTAACTATAGTAAACATGAATAATCTTTATAACCAGATGCTTAATGATTTATTTAAAGAATCTGAAACTCAGATGCAATGTCACAATACTATGCCAACAATAGTATCAGAGGATGCTAGTTTCTCTTGGCAGAATGGCTGAGAATGAAGCAGCTAATGGCATTTTGTCTGTTGGCAAACTGGTCTTCCTGTGTTTGCTTCACATGTCAAGAGCCTTGTAGGGCTCTACTTTCAACATAGAGCCTGTTAAAATCTCACACAATCCACTGACTTGTCTTTATGAGGTCCATGGGGCAAAGAAATATTCCAACAAAATAACTAGGTCTTTTAGAAAAATGTCAGCTGCATTTTCTGACAGGGAACAGGTGTTTAGTGCATAGGATTTCGAGTCAGGATCCTGCTGCCTTTAAATATAACTGTCAAATGATCAGCGTCCGCTGGCAAATTGCACTGGAAATAGAAGCTTTCTTTATACAACAGATGAGACTTTATAGTTGCTGGAGGTTATAAATGTTTGTGAATATGGCTGTGTACATATGTTCTCTCATCAGCATCCATTGGAACATAGAAGTAAAGTGTTTATGAAAATGTCCTTATCTGGTGGCAGTTCCATTTCTATAATTTGAAGTGAGATAAAAAGAGTGGAGTGCAATCCTCTAAAGATTTCTTTGGTGTGTATCTCTACTGTACCTTGGTACTCAGAGATGGTGGCTTAAGACAAAAAAAAAAAAAAAAAAAAGAAGAAAGGAAGAGAGGTTCTCCCCTTACCCCTAAGCCAGTGTGTTATATTCTGAGGAGCAGAAAGGGGAGGGCTGGGACCATGTCTGATTGATTTTAAGGATTTCAGTCTTAGAATAATCAAGCTGGGGCTCTCTTTCCTTTCTAAAAGAATTTTAAGGTAATGATTCCTATGTAAATCCAGCCTATAAGAAGCCCCTTTAGATAGAAGTTAACACCAACCAATTTGAAAAGTTAATCCATTATAGTTAATCACAAGTAAACCTAATCCAGTTCTATAGCACACAGTTGCCTCCCATTGACTCTTGTAATTTTATGCTGGCTTTCCAAACTGGGCTTTCACCCCAGTCTTCTTTCTCATGTCACTCTGGATGTCCATAATTTTCTTGATGACACAGTGGCAAAAGCTATTCGTTCTTTCCACCAACATCCATTTCCACCAACCACCTTAGTAACAAAACTCCATTTTTATTCAGGATAGCACTGTGTCCAGTTAAAAGACTAGATTTCCCAGTTATTCTTTGCTGTTAGATGTGGCCATCTGACTAATTTCTGATCAATGGGAAAAGGAAGTGCTCTGTGGATTCTCTGGGATGTTCCTTTAAAAGGCAAGTGCTTCATGCCCCACTCCTCTCTCTTTCTTTCCTTTCTTTTACCCCAGTGATGCAGATGGAACTCCTGCCAGGACCTTACATAGTGCAATTATCTTGCAGATGGAAGACAACTAATATGAGCAGAGAGAGAAAGCCCCTGGGTCTCTAATAATTTTATGCTTTTCTCCAGGCTCTCTCCTCTGAACTTTGCTGTTGTTGTTTACATGAAGAAATAAACCCTGAGTGTCCAAGTTACTTCAATAGTTCCTAGATGAGTACCCTAATTCTCACTGATACAGACAGGCTGCCCTCCAATTCAATATTTTTCACAAACTCTTTTTGACAAATGTATCAAGTGAATTGGAAATTTTCAGGTTTTAAAAAAGGAAAAGAAATGGTGTGAGAGATAGAAGAAAAAAAAATCTAGGCACTGAATTAGCAAACAGGATTAGGTTGTTTTCAAACAACAAAATTAAAAGGGATTCTGCATTGTTCTGTACTATTGGGAAGCAATGGCTAAATATGTATAAAAAATTGTCTTTTCAATGCTTCCTTTCATTTTTACCCACATGAAAGAGGCACTAAAGTGACTTGAACTGAAGCCTGTCCCACCTTTTCTCAGCTGTGTGGTATGGGACAATTTTCTTCCCCTCTCGATGTTTCCATTTCTTCCTATGAAAACAGCCTTCTTCACAGGCTGTCGTGAAGATTACATGATTTAATACAGATACATGGCCATAGACAGTGACTGGCATATATTGTCACCTATAATTATTGTTGTTCATGTATCTTCTATACTTTTGAGTGTTTCTATAAAATTTCGTGGAGTGATCATCTTTGTTTTGTATCTAACAATGTGACTCTATACTTTAGCAAAAAGATAAAAATAGGGTGTTTTGTACATTGAAAGTGGGAGTGTGAAATTCAGAGGTAATCAGACTGTCAAGATCATAGAAAAACACTTTTCTCACTTTCTCTCCGAACATCTCCCTCATCTATCACCAACAGTGCCACAAAGTATGATAAAGCTGTTCAAGTATCGTAAGAAGTAGGCCTCCTGAAGATGCTCCTAAATTTTATCTCTCTCTCTCTCTTTTTTTTTTTTGTTGCGTACAGATCTCAAAACAATAGAATTTGAGGTCCTACAGCAAGTGCAATCTCACTTATCTTCTGCCATTTTGCTTTGGTTTATTACACACTCGAGATTTAAATCTGTCATCTAAATTCTTAAAGATATATTCACATTATTCGATTTGTTTCAACATTTTCATTTTCTTTTAGAGAAAGTCTTATTCATTTCCAGTAGTCTGTAGTTCTATCACTTGTATCTTCAAAAAATGATTCGTGTATTCATTATATTTTTGAATAATAAAAAAATTCTCCAGTATCTCTCAGTGTTCATGTTACCTTGGTTGCTGACCTTATTCACATAGATCATACAGAGTAGGAATATATGACAGCTTTTGAGGGCTTTGTTTTTCTTCCCTTAGCCTCACCATCCCTCCCTCTCCCACATTTATTACGTCACATTTCTAATTCTTTTCCATTAACTTTGATTCTTGATTACTTTTTGGTATTCTTTATTCATCTATGTAGAGATGGTATGTCCTTAGAATTTATTACTGGAATTACCCACAGAAAAGAATGATCTCATGATCTTTTCTCATGATGCTCTTTTTTTATTAGTTCATAATTGAGTATTGCACAGTAATTCCCCTGTGGTTCTTATTCTTACAATTAAGGATCATGGCACTAATTATTTACTTTTCCTTATTTCTTAACAAGCTGGAAATATATTTTGTGTACCCTTAAAGAAAGAGCCATTTAGTGTCTCAGTCAGAATCATAGATTTTAATTAAATGACTTGTTATAAAAATGCTTTCTACATTCTCTATTTAATCTGCCTATCTGCAATGCATTCATAGTTTTCTTATTTCCAAACCATATCTATCAACACTTTTTGTCTCATCATGTCACTCTTTATCTTTCTTTAATCATGACTATTGATCATATTGCTGATGCATCCAAAGATTTCAACCCAAGTTTTTCAGTTTTAATAGAAAACATTTTAGTAATGGGAAATGTTTCATCAGTCCTCAAAACCTAGGAAATTTAGAATCTAACTCTTTATTCATTATTTCCCAAATTAAAGAAACTAGAATCGCATTCACAAAGTAAAAATTAAACAGAGGATAAATTTTAAATGAATTTGAATAGTAGCCATTTTTCAATATATTTGGTCACGACAGACTAAAACCATTGAGTTTTAAAAATTCAAATGATTTTTAAACTTTTGGTTTCACTCAAATCCCTCAATAATACTCTTAACAGAATTTCTTATTAATGGAAAATCTGAATGTTTCAAGTTTTACTAAACTCTATTTTCCTTGCTTCTCTAACACTACTTCTGCTACCCTAGTTCTTTCCATGACTTATTATAATTGCCTCTGTTTCTCTCTATAGAAGCTTCTTGTATTCATTGTTGTAACCACAGAAATGGCACATAATAATGTTCCAATAAATACTTGCTTAAGGAAAGAAATAAATGAATAAAGCAGAAACATAAAAGACTAGCAAATTTTCTATTAGATAGAAGAAGGGGAGGGGTTATGATTACAAACAATGCTTGTGCATTTAAGGTTATTATATAGATACTGAATACTTTATTTTAAAATAAAAATTAAGCATCGGCATTTGTCTCTTGGTAACTTTTAAGACATTCTGCCATTCCCCGTTTTGAAATCTTTCTGTGTCTTTTTTTGCATTAACATATTAATTTTTGTTCCTGCCAAAGAAGTCATTTGAGATAGGAACATTAGTTTATTGGAGCAGAATTATGTCAATATCACTGTAAAAGAGAAAAGGCTGCATTTCATACAGAACTCCACAAAAAGCCACAATTTACATCCTTTTGAAACTTCTATTATTTGGAACATTTATTAGAATAACAGTAAGCCTGTCAAGATTTTTTAAGTCTTTTAGAGGTTCAGGAACATTCTAATATATGTTATTAGATTGAATCCTCACAACAATCAGGAAGCAGGAACTGGGGAGAAAGGTTAAGCATGACGTCAAAGCAAGCACAGCAATATCTCTATTAGAAAATATGCTTAATTAGGAACAGGTAGATCCGAGCTCTGGTTCCAGTTCTGCCACTAACTACCTTGAGGAATTAACTCAAGTGACTTGACTCCTCTCGGGTTTATTTTTTTTTTTCATCTATAAAATAAAGGGCTTTGTTTGTTAAACTCTAGCTCTAAAATTCTGTGCATATTTTATCAAAGAAAATGCATTCCAACCATTCATTTCAAAACCAGAATTCTTATTATCCAAGATAGAAATAATGTGGGAGGCTTAAGTGTCATTCCAAAGGATGAGCTAGCTTCTTTGCACCCTTCAGAAGGGCATCCCACCTTTGCCCACCCCACATGCCCAAGAAAAGAGTGTTGAGTTACCTGATCATATTTTGCATTGGAAATAGTCTCTTGCTGCCTTTCTTTGTCCTCTCTCCTGTTGTTAGTGGTCAATGTGTGACTTCCAGAAAGACATTGGAAAGGGAACATCATGGGAAAAACCTACAAAATATAAAATTAGGAGGAAAGTGGTAGAAAAATAAAACATCATTGGAAACTAGAAAGAATGCCATCTGTGTACTAGAAACTTTGATATGTATGGGACTGACTTAAAGGAAACAGTGTTAGCTGTCTAATATGCCTGGGAAGTTAGCAGACCAGATGTGTCTTCACATCATCTAAATCAGCAGGGTGAGGTCAGGTCATGGGCAGGTACAGAAGATATAGAAGCAGTAGAGGCTTCTTTTTGAGATGATGGCCAGACATGCTGATAGTATGGAAGGTTCCCTCCAGAAAGGAGTGCTACCCAGAGATAGAAGCACACCTAGCGTATTTAAAACTTGGAGCAAAGCACTTCTTAACACCCTCTTTTCTATGCAACAAAATTATTTGCAGTAATAATCATGAAATAAAATAAATTACAATAATGGCCGGAAAATGTTGAAAATTCATTTTTATTAAACTTTGTCATATAATTATGCCAGTAAAAAAATAAATGTATTAATTAACAACAAATAAATACTGCAATGCCGAAAGAAAAAATAAGTAATGAAGTACTACATATAAATGGAAATAAAACACAGACCTACATATTAGTCTATTACAGTAACGAATGAAAACAAAGTTTTTGTTTTTAGGCCTTAACTTCTGCAAATTAGTAAATAACATCTTCAAAACTGTTTTTCTTCACATATTGACATTCATAGGCAGTGCAGCCTTGTTAATCTGTCATTGTTCATAGTTGGCCAATATTAAATCTTATATTCATTTTAAGTTCAAAAAGGTATTTCAAATGAAGCAACAGACACACAGCTCTTAAACATACAGGTAAGTGTTGCAGATATTTATAAAAATACCATTTTACAATGCATTCCAGAGCTTGCAATACCACCCATGTCTTTGTTTCCTCAGGATCAATTCTGGTAAATCTCAAATCTCTCTTGCAGCCAAAACATTTCCTCGAAAAGAGCTTCACCAGAAAATTCATCACGTTCTGTTTCTTCCAGTTTACAAGCACTGTGCTCTCTCGTTCATGTTACATATACCATTTGAATGCAGGAATACCTAGTTCCTCTGGAGTTGGAAAACCACTCCCCAAGCAAGCTCAAATATAGTTAATCTTCGTGGGTTAGAAACTGACTGTATAATTTGGAGTTCTTTGAATTACCTCTCATAGAGAACATAACGTTTATCCAGTGATAAGCAATTTTTAAATGTACGAATTTAAAGCCATGCATCTGTTATTAGAACTCAATAGCTATGGCAATTGTTTAGAATTAGACCAATAAAAGATTTTTTAAGAGAGTATTGTATCATTAACATTGTTTAAACTTCTTGGTACATGATGATAATGAAAAGCAAATCAATGTTTACCAGGTTTTTCTGTTGCTGTTTGTAAATTTTCTACAGTCAATGCATACTCGTACTGCTTGCACCCAGGCCGACCAGAATGACCACCACGCCATGTGTGGTCTGGAAGTCACACACGGTTTCAACCTTTGTAGCTACTCCCACAAGCTCAAAGGCAGCCCAGCATCAGGGCTTCTCTAGGGATAAGCAAACACCAGCTCTCCAAGACAAGGAAGGAAAATACTGGAGAACTCAGTGTAAAAAGTAAATCTTTTTAATCAAGTTTGTTGTAGGAAACAGGAAATGATTTTTTCCCAAAGATCTTGCTTTCAACAAAATTTAAAAAGGATACTACAGCTACATTAAGATGTAAAAATGAAGACCACAAAGATGAGAGTCCTTGAAGATCACTTCATGAAAGAGAATGCAGAACCCAAAATCCAACTGTAGTAGACTGAGAATTTGGTATATGATAAAAATGGCATTTCAGATCACTGAGAGAAGGGTTATACAATGTGCACTTTAGATATATTCTGTCTGAAATCTTAATGTAAAAGAAATAAATGTGATCACATTTTTATTCCACACACAAAAATAAATTCTAGACAGCCTAAAAAGTTAAGTGTGTAAGAATTAAAACACACACACACAAAAAATAAGAAGAATATATAAATAAATTTTTATCAGCTTTTAGGTTGAGATAACAATTTCAAGGCATAAAATCAAAGAAACTATAAAAGAAAGAGCTGACAAGTCCAAGAGCATTAAGATTAAGATTCTATACTTTAAAACAAATCATAAATGGAATTAAAAAGTAAATGACATCCTGGAAAAAAACATACATTGGGTTATATATGGGTGATAAAGAGCTTTCAAAAGTCAGTAAGAAAAACATAATAATAAAAATACTGAATGAAAAACAAACAAAGAACATGAAAGGCGATTCGCAAAAACAGAAATGTGAATTTTCAAAAAAAAGTTCAACATTATTATAAAAAGGAAAACAAGTAATTAGAACAACAACAAAATTTGGAATTTATGTTCTATCTATCTAATGTTGACAAGGGATTGGGAAAATATGTATTATTTGACAGAGCACAACACACAAATCACTCTTTTGGGAAGTTATAATTGCAGTACAATTTAAAAGCTTTAGATATAAAACTTGCGACTTCACTTCTAGGAATGTACATATCAAAATAATTAGATATGTATACAAGATTTATGTACAAAAATCTTCATTGCTCTGTTATTTTTAATATAAATATAAAAATAATAAAATAAACATAGAAGTAATAATTTCAAGAAAAAAATCTTGAAAGAAGAATGATTAAATAGATTACACTCTATTTGGTAATAAAATACCATAGAGTCATTAGGAAAAGAAGCAAAAAACACAGTATTGAAGCATATTATTATATTTTAAAATGTTTATAATAGTAGTAAGTGGATAAGGCAGGATACAAAAGTTTATCCAAGATTATTTGAATTTTTAATAAACTACATGATTCCTTTTTAAATACTGGCCATTTTAGGTATTAGGATTATGCCTTTTTTCCTCCTCTGCAATTACTTATATTTTGTTCATGCTCTACAACAATTGTGTAGTATTTTCATAAACCAAAATAAAACAACCAGGTAATTAGAAGGAAAAACTATTAGTTAGGCATTATGGCACACACCTATAGACCCAGCTACTTGGGAGGCTGAGGTGAGAGGATTGCTTGAGCCCGGGAGTTTGAGGGGGCAGTGAGCAATGCTGGGTGCCACTGCACTCCAGCCTGAGCAACAGAGCCAGACCCTGTCTTAAAAAATAAAATAAAATGAAACTTGGGATAATTAAATTGCCTATGGCCCCCACTTCTCCCTCCTTCTTACAGACAACTACTTCTTTATTGAAATCTTTACAGAAGGGACAGGAGGCAGTTTTCCCTATGGTCTCCTTCCCTCCCAGGCCAAGTACACTCAAAGTTTTGTTCCTAGTGATTTGTTAGTCAAGTCATGATGTAAGATGACATGATTTACACTATCTCATCAACTAGGTGCTCCAATGAGATAAGACCTTGTTACGGGTTAAGCGTGTCCCTGCAAAATTCATGTGTTGAAGTCCTAATCCCCAGTACCTAAGAATGCGACCTTATTTGGAAACAGGATAGTTCCAGATGTAATTAGTTAAGATGAGGTCATTCTGGGGTAGGGTAGGCCCATAATCCATTTTGATTGATGTCCTTATAAAAGGGAAAATTTGGACACAGAGACATGCACAGAGTGAAGACAATGTGAAGCCCTACAGGGAAAACACCACGTGAAGATGAAGGCAGAGATTAAGATGATGCCTCTAGAAGTCAAGGAATGCAGAAGATTGCCACAAGCCAGCAAAACCCAGGGAAGAGGCATGGAGCCATTTTCCTTCTAGCAGTCAAATTAACCTCACAGCCTTCAGAAAGAACCAATGCTGCTGACACCTTGATCTCAGACTTCTAGAATTGTGTGTATCATCTCCAGAACTGTGAGACAATACATTTCCGTTCTTGAAGTTACCCATTTTGTGGTACTTTGTTATGGCAGTCCTAGGAAACTAATAAAACCCAAGAATTTTTGACACTTTGATCAAGACCCTGTTTCTCTAAAGGCTGAAACCACATGGGAGGGCAATTACTGTTTTGTGCAGGGGTAATCACTTTAAGTCCTTTATGCCTTGACAAATGTAAAGCACAAATCCCACTCTATGATGAAGAGACCCAGGATCAAGAGGCTAAAGCCCTCTGCAAAATAACAGTAAGATGGTCTTCACTAGGGATCAAATTGTACACTGTGGATCTTTTTCACAAAGAGGCTTGCATTTTTTTTCTTTGGTGGCTGGGGTGGGCTCCTGATAGGGGAGAAACAATTAGAGGAGAGTAACTTTGGGAACGAGAAGTCTGTATCTTCAGGTACCCAGGCTGCAGACCACAGGCTGGGGACAAAAGGTGATATTTGTTGTTGGGGCTTGCATTATGAACTGAGAATGACTATAGTTTCCAGTTTTATTCTCTCTGAGTTTCAAATCTCTTCTGTTATCCCCAAGCCTTCAGAAAAAATCTTCTTAAGAATTATAGATTCACTTAACACCATGGGGAATCTGAGGCCAGACAATGTAATCTGCACTGGGGAAATGAGAAAGAAGTTCCAGACTGTTCAGAGATTCCAGTCTCAAGACAGCACAGGGTGACACACACAAAAGCCATGCTGTGGTCTAGAGACCCTTGGTTGACTAAAGTGGCAGGTGGCAACAAGGACGGATTTGGGAAGCACATCAGCTTTCTCTTGGGTTACTCAGAAAACTACTGGGGAATAAAATTGTTAAAAAAAAAAAAAGCTGGACTTTCTGACTGCTGGCAGGATGGCACTTACACATTGTTTTTTAGGTACGTGATGTGCAGCTTCAAAACTGAGCAAGTCTAGGACTCCCTTCTTTTGAACACTGTGGCAAATGCCTAGATTTTTGAAAAGCTCATTGTTTCAGCATATCAACTTCTTTCCACAGATTTGGTATCAGATCTGCAAAGTTACAGAAACAATAGTATTTCTCTAATATTTTGGATTGTGGGTTTATTCTAAAATACTGTTTCTTATTAACAAAAAATATAAGGTTGGCCAAAATGATAATTAGTATTTGTCCAGGCAGTGCTCATTTTTTCTGGTGAAATAGCTATGACTTGAATAGGTTCATGTCTCTATCTCCCCAGCCACAGCTCTAGTAAAAGTCACCCTAATCTTTGATATAGACTCTCTGAATCTTCCTTTATTCTCCTTCAATCCATTTTCCATCTAGCAGTAAATTAACTGAAAATGCTAATTTAACCTTATAATCGCTCACTTAAAATTCTTCAATATTTTCCCCAGGAAAAAGAATCAGATTTGTCAGCCTGGCCTGTAAGACTCAACAACTTGGTGCAGCCTCTATCTTCAGCTTCGTCTGTCGCTCTGTCAGGGGAATTCTTTCCCCACCTGGCCTAATTCCTAATTTTCCTTCAGGTCTGAAATTTAGTGTCACTTATTCACTGATCCTGAATCTAAATCAGTTGCCTTAATCATCACGCTCTTTAATTTCTTCAATTACATGTATACTTTCTAATTATATATTAATGTGATCATTTATTTATATAATGCTGATCCCCCATTTTTAAGAATAATAGCATTTAGATTGTTTTCTGTTAGGCTGTATTCTATCCCCAGATGTAACAGAATTTCTAGTATCTTGTAGGTGCTCAATACTTGATGAAAGAGAAGGTAGATGCCCTTAAAATAGTGCTTGAATTGTGTCTTAAAGAAAACATTCAAAGATAATTCTTTTTTCAATGCAAAGGTTTTTTTTTTTTTTTTTTTTCAGCAGGAGTAAAATCTGTCTACCTGGTTAAAGATGGCGAATATAGCAGATTTTTCAGCCTAAATTTTTTCACCTTCTCAGAAGCTAACCTGGCAAAACTTCTTAACACAGCCACAATTTTGATAAGAATGCCTGGGAATCTATGATAATGATACACCTAACTGAAAGATGTCCAGAATAATTGTTTCTTCCACTTCTAGACCTTGCTTGGGCATGATTTGGTAGTTCATTCTTCAGCTTTAAATAAGCACCAGTCTCTCTTTTTTCCATTTCTTTTTTCCCTGAAAGAAAGCATAATCCCTTGGCCTGGCTCTGATGCCAACTAGGTACTTTGACTCTGGCCTCCAGTTTCCTCATCTGTGAAATGTGGATAATACCCCACTCCCTAACTGAGAGCTGTTTTGAGAATCAAGTGATCAGTTATTGAAAGTATGTTAAAAAAAACTCTCTTATAACACAGCAAAATGTTAAGTACAGAACTGTTCAATAAACATTTACAACTGCTAATATGCGTAGGCAATGGTATATTTCCCAAGAGTTTATGTAATTGTCACTAGTGTTTATATTTGCATACATACACCTGTCAGTAAGTGTCAACCTGTGGCCAATATGATAGGAAGTCTAGGAAGAAAAGAAGAAAGAAAAGTGCAAAACAACCCCACAAACTAAGTTAGATTAATAAAATAGAAACAATGAATTTGTTAAGGTAGAAATAAATTACCAACTCCAGTTTTATGTATATTATTTCTAAAGTTTATGCAAGTTCCCTTATATATAGCCTTAGTTTTCAATTTTGACAATTTTACTTTGACAAGCAATAAGTAATACTGAACACATTTTAAACTATCGTTACATTTAATCTTCTTCCTAAAGCTCCTTGTTTCTTTGGCAGTAAAGACATAAATTGCCATTGCCTATTCCTATTTACTTTGAAGTACAACATTCTTTATGCTTAGCTAATCTAAATCAACCATGTAATGTAGCCCCTTTGGGTAATAATTATACCTGAAGTATGTACCTGAGTAAAAGAAAGGCAAACATCTCAATTCCAGCTTCTTTTCATTTAGTTTTATGATAACTGATTTATGTATTTCTTGGGTCTTCTATTCAACAGGAATAAACCTCTCTGCCTCCCAGGATATTTGCAAATATATGCCTATGAATTATCTAGTTCCCACTCCACACACCCATAATTTTTATTTTTAATAAATTAGTATAAAGTACATGTTACATATCATTATTTGTCATTATATTACCATAATAAATGGATTATTAAATCAACTTACAAATAACCAGATTAAATTTTAGTAAACAGCACCCTAAATGTGCTGCAAAGTATTCTATAAAAGCAATTTCACTTCAGCACCTATGTCAAAAAATGTCCTATGTCCTCACAATATTTTTACTCATTGTAATAATAAATTTTTCACATCATCATCAATAACCTAGAAAATTAATATAGATAAAGGCATTTTATGCTTATTGGGAAAACAGTTCTCCATTGGGCCATAAAATGAAATTCTAGGTCAGTTTCAAGGTTTTGTTCATTCTTTAATAAGAGTATTAAAGGTATAAATCTTCTGCAAAATGTTAAAATGAGATTTCAGTTTTGTTCATAGTTGTTTCTGACACTAAGAAGCCAAGCAGTAGGATGATTCATCAGGGCAATTTACTTCGTGTATGAGAATGTCCTCTATGACAGCAATGGGGCTCAGGGCAGGGGGGAAACTTGTGTGTTTACCTATTGAAACCATTGTGTTCCCAGCCACCATTCTCTCTCTCTGTCTCACACACACACACACTCTCTCTCTCTCTCTTTCTCTCTCATTAATCAGCTTGGATGACCTAACAACAGTAATACCAAACACCCCTTTGTTATACCGCCTTTTCTCCCCCTTTCCCACTATCCTGCTTGACTGAAAGAGACACCTTCGTGTGTGTGCAGTGAAAGAAAGAGAGACACTGTCCCTTTTCCAGAATACAGTCACAATTGAGAGTCATGTTCTGAGTATAAAGATATGACTAAAATTCTCCTAGTACAATCAGCACACACTTTTTTTGGCTTTAAAGCCAATTCAATACTTCTGGAACCTATCAGGGATCATATTTATTAAAATAAGACATATCCATTGTTAAAATGTGTTATGTATAACACAATATATACAAAAAAGTAAATAGCGTGATCTTACAACCAAAAGGAAAAAACTGAAAATTTTCTTGATCTATAAATGGTGAGTACAAATATTCACAGTACAAAATATATGTTATATATTTTTAAAATATTATTTCTTATGTCAAAATAATCATTTCATCTGTATACAAGAACTTAATCTTATTCAATTCAATGTAAACTCATTCTAATCACAATTTATGGAGTCCCTGCAGTATTTTCTAGATAAATTAAAATTTTGCAGTCAATTAGGTTCTCCCCCTCTAGAATTGTACCCAGGTTTTGGTTCAGCTCAAGTGGCACCACATTGGGGAGGATATGGGTCCTTTCCCAGATCATCTGTTCACACTGCACTTTGTTTGCATTTATTCTTGTTAGTCTTTAATGAGACATTCCATATGCCATCTGGTCTCCCTTAGATCATGGCTTCTACACCCACCTCTTTCCAACAACAAGATTTTTGATTCTCTAGATCTCTTTTAGCTACATCCATACCCTGTAATTGAAGAACAGGAAAGACAAATGGCTACTCTCCTGAAATTGTAGAGCTGCCTTGAAATCCACCTGCCCAGGTAACTTGTGTGGTCATTGCTACTCAATATCGTAGAAATTATACAGAACACAGGCTGGGTGCCATGACTCATGCCTGTAATCCCAGCACTTTGGGAGGCCAAGGCAGGCAGATTCCTAGCCCAGGAGTTTGAGACCAGCCTGAGCAACATGATGAAACCCCATCTCTACAAAAAATACAAAAACAGCCAGGTGTGGTGGCACGTGCCTGTAGTCCCAGCTATGTGCGAGGCTGAGGTGGGAGGATCGCTTGAGCCCAGTAGGTAGAGGCTTCAGTGAGCCGAGATCGTGCCACTGTACTCCAGCCTGGGTGACAGAGGGAAACCATGGGAAGGAAGGAGGGAAGGAAGGAAGGAAGGAAGGAAGGGAGGGAGGGAGGGAGGGAGGGAGGGAAAAAAGAAGGAAGGAAGGAAGGAAAGGAAACAGAATACAGGACTTCTCTACAAGGCTTCCAAAATCTCCACTCACCATCTGAAACACAAGACACAGGTCCCCTCAGTGTCCTGCACTTTCCTCCCTCAAGTGTAGTTGGAGGTTCTAGAACTCTATTCACTTATATCTCAGTTCCAGGTTAAGGAACTGAGCTTTGAACTTTCTTTGTTTTAGAAAATTGCATTGATATAGTGTTACTCTCTTGTGATATTGTGTTGATATGACATTACTCTCTTAGGAGACAGTAATTTTCTAAAACAAAGTCATATTCTCTCAAGTTTTCCTCCCCTAACTTGGACAATCCCTACCTAATCTCCAGGGATAGACTCCTATCATATTTCCAAACTATTAATTACAGCAGAAACTAGATGTCTTTTGGGATTAGCCTTTTAAAAATAGAGTATTCCAACCCTTACAGGTCAAAAGCCCTGGATTTCAAGAATCTGTCTCTGCTATGAGTCTCAAGAGCCTATTTTTTAACTCAGAAGCCAAGGTATTTATCCTCTACATTCGATATAATCTCTTCCCTGAGACAGTGCATATTAATGAATTAATAGGGGAAAGGTCACAGCAAAGAAAGAAATAGATTGGATTGTGGAGAGAAGAATTTCAGTTAAATTATAGATTTCTATGTATGTAACCTATCTATCTATCCATCTATCTTATCTATGTATCTATCTAATCCATCTAGCTAGCTACCTATCTACCTACCTACTTATCTATCTTTCCAGTTAGCTTTTTTTTTTTGCTCTAGGAAGTTCAAGTATATCCGTTTCTTTTATTTCTTAGAATTCTATAATTTTCCCCACTTTTTTTGAAGCTCTACTTCAGTAAACATTTGGAACATGTCTTCTACCCTCACTATTAGAATTATTCCATTTACCAGTTGACTGGGTACTTTGTTTATTTCCAAAATCAAATCGTAGAGTTTCCAAATCATATGGAAGGTGTACGATGTTTCAAAGGCAAAAATTTATTGTTTCCTAACAGATTTGAACATCAGAATAGGTTCTTTGTTCTTGCCACTAGTTTGGGAGTGCCTGTAGCTCACACTGACAAAATTATTCCAAACGTCAAATGTAATATCTGAAGTGTATTTGGACATAAAACCTCTTAGGCATTTGTCAAAAAATTACAATAAAATTCTTCAGCGCCCCTCATTAATACTTTTTTCAATCTTATTGCTAACCTCTTCCTCGATAATCATCAGGCAGACTGACTGGGTTCTGCAAACTTTTTCTGTGCAGAGCCAGATAATAATTTTTGGGGGGCTTTGCATACTATACGATCTCTGTCACAACTAGTCAACTCTTCTTGGTATCACAAAAGTTGCCATAGAAAATACATTAATGAACGAATGTGACTATGTCCCAATTAAACTTTATTTACAAAAAAATGTGGGCCAAATTTGACTTACAATTCACAGTTTGCTGTGAATTGTTTTAGACTATCTGGTCCCCACCTTAATATGTCCTCCCTTTTCAATTCATTCCATATTATCTTCTTAATAATCTTTAAGGGGCACAGCCTCCCCTGCTGACATGACACAAATTAACTAAAAACCTATTTCTCAATCTGGCATTTAAGATTCTCTACCATGTGACTATTAGAGAGGGAAAGGAAGCTGGGACCAAACAGAAGGAAGTGTCGAGAAATCTAATCTAACCATGCATTCTGGCTCTGGTGAGGACAAGCAAACAGTCTGAGGAACATTTTCAAAAGATACAGACACTTTGGGCATAAAACGGAGCAGTATCAGTGCCCACTCACATTTCTACTAATACCAGACACCAGACGGGCAGATCCAGAGGGCTGGGAAACACTAGCTGGCCAGGCGACATTATTCACAGTTTGTTTCTGTTAAAGGCCCTCAGCCAAGAGTATAAGGGGATGGGACAGGCTATTGCACAGTCCATGAGCCAGGCACTTGGCAGGTCTATTACCAGATTCGGTCAAACCAAAGCTTTGTTTCTGGACATCCAGATATCATCCAAGTAGCTAGAGGGATGGCAGAGTAAGGGACGGGGTATGTGCATAATAAGCCAAGGAACTATACCAACTGGGGAGCTGGGAGCAAAAAGAATCGCAGTTCTATCGTAGAGCAGACAATGTAAAAATCTATTCAAGGTAATGAAATTGGTCATTGTGCCATAAAGGGAAGGTTTCCTACTGCTCAGAACAGCCTCCCCAGAAAATGCCTCAATTAGGTAAGTCATTTCAGAGGCTCTGTACTCTATAATCAATATGCAATGCCCCCTTCTTGATAGTGCTCAGAGAAACAAGTGGTGAGAGGCTGAATGACCCTAACTAAAATGTGCCCAAGACTAGAGTATACTTGTAACTCCTGACTTGAAAAATTCAATGAGTATAAGTGCCAAGCTGAGCAGAACAGTTGCATCAGCAAATATTAAAATGTGGTTGGACTTTAAAAGAAATCAAATAGTATTCCATACCACTTTATTAAGTCATCTTGAAAAATTACTGTCATAGCACCAATGACCAATGATATTTATCATCTACATGAGTAGTAAATATTTGCCTGTAGAAAGAAATAAATGGAAAATCAAATCATAAATAGATGGTAACTAGGTAAGTGTGGAATTAGTAGAAAGATGATTTGGTGTATAAACTGTTCAAGGGCATTGTGCTAAGATAACATGAAACATACCCACTTGTCCATAGAAATATTACTGTTGTGAATGGATCCAGAACATGCTGTTTTCATTGCCTACAATTAATTGCATTTCTCATCACAAAAGGGACACCTTTCTTGGTAAGGGAAGCATTTGAGTTTCAAAGGAATATTTAGCAGTATTCATTCCCTTGGCTATTCCTGAGTTGGCATTGCCAACATTTATTTCCCTGAAACTCTCCATTTTCTATATTTCCATTACTGGCTAACCCTTATTTACATAGATAACAGTCTTTATTCAAGTGAATTAATATGGACAATTGAGTTGCAATCAAATCCTTTCAACATGGGAACCATTCTTTACCTTTCCCAATACTTTGCTTATCTCTGCTCTGGTTTTTTACCCAAAGTTTAACTCTCAAGGAATATTCTATTTAATTTCCAAGATAGTAAAAGTCCTTACATGCTGCCAATAGGAAATGTATAAAATAGAAAGTACAGAAGCACACAAAGGCATACACGTAGACACATTGGATTCCTCATCTGGTTAATGGAATGGAGATTTGAAAGCCCAGCTGTTGGATGCCAGATCAGTGGATCTTGTTAAAGTAATTTAATTCCCAGACTCACTACACCAAGGTCTAGTTCCTGCCTCAATTAGTATTGGCTTAGGAACAGATGTGAGACTAAACCTGTAGGGGTAATTGGTGGCAGGAGGCTAGATGAGGGTATGGAGGTCGTACATCAGAAGATTCAGCTCCTTGCAGCTGGCGAAAGTAGTGATACTATAGCACAGAAGGGTGGCTATGAAGCAGAACAGGAGCTCCCAATGGGAAGATGAGGAGAAGTAATTGTCTAAGTGAGGATGAAGGGAAACTAGATAAGCTCTGTTGAACAGTTTGGATTAGTAGAAAGACAGGGTGGCAAACCAGAAAAGGAAACTGGGAGAATATGGCACTAAGTGCCTATGAACAGACTATTTAGTATTCTGAGGTCTTCACCTGTGGGTTGTTTAACCATGCTCAAGTCCTAATGCTGACCAGCTCATTTGAAAAATGGGGTCAATAAAACGACCTCACAGGGTTGTCGTAAGAAGTAAATGAGAGAGTATCTATAAAGTGCTTAGTATAATACCTAACACATGGACTACATGATTAAAGCTAGTTTCTTCTCCTCTAGTGTAGGAGGTCCTTATCTTGGAGTCCATGGCGCCAGGGAGAATCACAATTGGGTGGGAAGACACGTGCAAACCCCTTTCGATAGTTTACAAAAATGTGTATGTACATGTAAGTGCATGTGTACCTTTCTAAGATTTATGTCTTCTATCCAATTTTGAAGAATGCTCATGATTGGAATAAAGATTGAGAAGCATTGTCCTGGTACACAATGGCAAGAGATGATTTCCAAATCTCACTTACTAGTCAGGGAAAATGTGATCCTACTACGTGAACAGGCCAGTTTCCTATTGATTCAAACTGGGCAGGGCTGTATCTCAGGAAACTGTCTTTTAATTCTGACAGCTGGACATGACAATGGTGCTGGGATAGAACAGTAATCACAGAGCAAAGAATTTTTTGGTTGACTCAATTCCATGCTTAGATCTGGACTTGCATTGAAACTTTCCTCTCCTTTTCGCTTTCCTGCCATTATTAACCAAATTGTCCTCATGACTGGTGCCTGTCTTTCTATTCCAGGACAGCAAATGCTACCATACTTATTCTGAGTCTTCCTGGTCAGAAACCAAGAAGATAGTCATTGCAACAAAAATACACAGCTTTCAGACATTCTCTTCCTGCTACTCAGATTGTCACGGGATCCTTGGGGTGTTGCTTCACCAGCTGGAAACCTCTGTGGCTGGTGGTACCTTCTGCCTGAGTATTGCTCATGCCTGGTGGGCTCGCTTTGCCCACTCATCCTGGAAGGCTGCACTTGGCTCATGCTATCAGCCTGGATTCCATACCTGCCAAGGGCAGGCCAGGCTCGGATCAGTGAGGGGTGTGTGGGCAAGTGAGCATGGGGTTCAGCCACAGTGCACAGGCAGGCACACTGGCTGCTGCGGCAGGGTGGGCAGCTTCAGGCACTGCAGCTGAACCAGATGTACTACATGCAGCTTCTGTTGTGGGCACCCATGCCTGGACAAGGGGAATGCAGTGGTGCCTGGAAACTTGGAGATGCCAGGAACCACAGAGCCTTAAAGAGAGTATCATCATAGCCCTAACTTGGGGAGCCCCTAGGTCTGGGCTCCCCTAAGGGCGGCAACTCTTTTCTCCTTCCCGTCGCTCACAACATGGTGAGTGGCAGGGCATGTTTCAGCCCTGTTTGTGTTATAGCCTTTTCAGTCCTGCCATTCAGCAGGTCCTGAGTTCTTGTCCCACATCCAGGAAGAATGAGGTACATGGACAACTGGAGGGTAAACAAGGTGGAGAGGAGCTTCATTGAGTGACAGGACAGCTTTCAATAGACCCAAAGTGGGCAGCTCCTTTCCGCAGGCCGGTTGCAGCCCTCAGCGGAGAGACCAAGCATGGGTAGCTGCCATCTGCAGGCAAGTTGTCCCAACATCTCTGTGAGTATGGCTGAGTGGTAGATGGGGCGTAATGGAGAGAGAGTCCTTTATGGGCTTCAGAAGGGAGGAAGTGCATTGTGCATGCTGATTAGTCCGTGGGCAGCCATAGGCAGGCCTGGAAAAAGCACCATAAGTTCTTACTCCAAGCCATGGACTCCACCCAGAACTGACAGCCCGGACCCCATACTTTAGGTCATCCCTGGCTTGAAGGTGGGGCTTCACTGTGCACCCACCCTTTTCTATGCAGAAGTCTGTCTTCCTCCTGCTGCTATCATATTGTCCATAGTGCCCACGCTGCTCATGCTGAGGAGTGCCTGCAGGCCCGACAAGCTGCCGTCAACCCTGCCTCAGCCTCCCTCCCATGCTGATCAGTGCTTAAAGTCCAAGGGGGCCAAGGGCCAGGGTTTGGCATGTCAGCATCACCCCAAACATGCGCACCCACAGGCAGGTCAGAAGAGCACCCGGGCTTGCCCTCAACTTTGCTCTGAAATCAGAGTGGGCACCAGGCGCAGGGAGAAGCCAGGCAGCGGGAGCAGGCACTTCTGAGCCTGCGAGGCTGAGGGGGCTCAGAGGTCCCCAGGAGCACAGGGTGCCCAGGTCCACAGCTGTGGCTGGGTGGCTGCAGCAGTGCCTCGGAGGGCAGGGCTCCCACCCTGCCAATTCAGAAGGGGGCAGGGCTCCCCCTGTTCCCAGCCCTAGCTGCACCTCCCCAACTTCAGCCCATGTCTTCACAGCAGCCACTCCCAATGGGCTGCCACTGCCAACAAGATGACCTGTTTTGCCAATATTCATCAACTAGAACATATTTCACACCACAGTGTTGATAAAGGAATATGCCAATAAGATGGATGCTTTCATTTATGATGAAAATAATTATTACAGAGAAGAGTCTGTATAATGGCAGCTATAACAACTGGATCTACTTGACAAGGTGGATGTAACATTTCAAACTATTGAAAAGGATGCTTTGAATTAATATAAAATAAAGAATGGGGCTGGAAATAACCCATCTACCATTTTACTGAATGAAAAAATCATTACTATTCTGTATATACTGTGAAGCTAGTAAATTGAGACATAAAATATTTTTTGTGAATTAAAAAAAAGTCAAATCAACATAAGTTCTTTCTTTGTCAAAGTTAATATTTCAAGATAAATAGGAAAACATAGAATTAATAAATATGCAAAGAATAACTCCAGTCCCCTTAACATATTCATGAGCCAATTAAGAAAATATGGTTGGCATTCCATTATTGGTGTTGGGAGGTTTGATTCAAAGAATAATTGGTCTGCTCGTGCATGAGACTATATGCTGAATCTTTTTTTCATATATAACCTGCAGATAATTCATGTCTATTATATATTATTAAAAAATAATTTGGGGCCTATCTACAAGGTAACAACAAAACATTTCTAAGGACAAAATACTATTTTTTGTAGATTGTCCTCAATACATTAGTGTTTAGTTAGTACTGTATTTACAGAGCCATCAATTCCTTTCTAAAGGGGCTGTCCTATTGTGGATTCAGGCATTTGCATTTACATTGCCTTACTTGTCAATCAGTTTTACTCACTCAGCTTTAATGAAGCAAGCCCAGGAACATGGACCAGAGGAATAAAAATCGTAAACTTTCAGTGCATCTGTTTCTGCCTCAGAATCATGCATATTTAGTTGAAATGTTTTACATGTAACCTATACCACTGATAGTTCAAATTTTTCACCTTTAAAATATTTCTTTTCAGATTTGATGAAAACATCAGTTTAGAGATCAGTTAACAAAATAAGGCCTCATTAGGCTGGCAGATAATAGTAGTATAAGGCTGATATATGAACAACTGTTAACAAAAGGTAGAAGTTAGGGAGAGTTAGAATTCAGCATAATATGAAAAAATAGCCTATAAATTCCACATTGCCAGGAATTTGGTTCAGTGTGGTATCTCAGTTTCTTAGGACTGTGTCATACAGTAAGCCCTCAATCAAAGTTCTTTTAAGTGAGTGGATTAGTTCGTTCTCACACTGCTGTAAGGATGTACCCAAGACTGGATAATTTATTAAGAAAAAGAGGTTTAATGGACTCAGTTCCACATGGCTGGGGAGGCCTCACAATCAAGGTGGAAGGTGAAGGAAGAGCAAAGACATATCTTACATGGCAGCAGGCAAGGGAGCATGTGTAGGGGAACGTCTTTTATAAAACCATCAAATCTCATGAGACTTATTCACTATCATGAGAACAGCATGGGAAAAACCTGGCCCCATGATTCAATTACCTCCCATAGAGTCCTTCTCATGACCCATGGGGATTATGGCGGCTACAATTCAAGATGAGATTTGAGTGGGGACAAAGCCAAACCATATCAGAGAGTAAACTTTGAATGATACAACCCTCTGAAGATGGATCAGATTAACATGTCACTGGAATATCCAGCAAAGACAAAATAACAACACTTTAGGAATGTTGTCGAGGGGGCTCAAGTTTCACTGAAGCATTTGGATTTTGATGACCTTATTTATGGTTCTCCCCAATTAACTTCCTAATCTTAACATAGCAGAAATATGGTGAATAACAGTATCCCTTCTGCCTCATTATAAAAAGCAAAAGTGACATGTTTGACTACAGAAGATAAATTACCACATTTCTTTTTGAGACCTTCTGCAGAAGAGCCAGAATAAACTAGAAACACTTCCAAGGCCAACTAAGAAATAAGATGTTAAACATTTTTATGTGTGAAATTTAATCACTAAAGTTAATTTAGTTGAGAATTTAAATTAGCAAGAATCAAATTAAGAAGAATTTTTTCATCTTTCAGGTATGTTGGAGTACTTACCACAATCTAATTAAAAGAAGTCTAATCTAGTTTTTCTGGGTCACTCATTACTAGTAATCAGAAACTCTTGAATACACTGTTGAATTTTTCTACTTCAGTATTGTGTGGGTTTTTTTCCTTTTTCTTAGAACTAAAAATCTATTTGTTTTTTGTTTGTTTGTTTGCAAAGCAAAGTTTTTAACACCTTTCTAATGAAATTATTCTCTTTTAGATATTCAAATAATTTATAATTTGTTGTCAGTTTCAGAGACTGGCTTAGAGCAAGACCATAAATATTCAGCTTGACATCACAAGACATCTGCTCTTTGATTGCGATATGCTACTTTTATGATTTTCTTTCGAGAACTCTGAGTTTTATTTACATGTACCAGATTACATCCTATAAAACCTGAAGTGACTGCTTAGCATTAAGACTTGCAAATAACAATAAGATATATGCAGACACATGTTAATAAATTGACCTTTATATTTTCCCCTCATGGTGCAATAGCTCATAGTCCCTCAGTAATTCCAAAGAACAGAGGCGAGGATGCAGAGACTTAGAGTTCATTTCAACCTGGCACTAATTTTACACATACATAGAATAAGTTAATATAATAAAGTTCATAGTTAATGCTAAAAAGCAGCATGTATGTGTGAGGGTCATGGGGGTGGAGGGAGATATACCTCTTATGAATACTGAATTATTGAACTTAAGAAAGAAATATGACTTTTTTTTAACTGACTTGAGTCCTCTTTATATTAAGGATTCCCTTGTTTTCTATTTGTGTCTCTTTCATATACAGCTTACATTTTGTTGTTTGTTCCCTTGCTACAAACTGAGGCCAAGGTTTGACTTCTAAAGTATTCTTTTCAAAGCTCTCAATTACTTAAAAATCCCTGGATTATCTAAAACTTCCCACAGACTACATTTATTTTAAAAGAATTGTGTGTGCATGCTTTTGTTCGTTAACCATAGATTAAGAAGTGCAAGAAAATATGAACTATGAGGAACAAAAAGATGCTTCAAGAACTTTATGACTAAGTGTGTTGAATAATATACCTGAATATGCTGATCAAATAATGAAAGAGAATAAGCATGGTCATTATTTCGTGTCTATCAATGACATTGGCCATTCTGCTTAGAAAATATTTCTTAAAAATCTTATTTTTTATGTAGCCTATTTAATGATGTTTCTAATTTTGCAAGTATAAGATAGCAAAATGGTCATGTTTGAAAGCCTGTTGCAGAGTTGAACTGAAAGCAGTAAGTGATGCCAGCATCACTGTCATAAATTTGTTTAATATAGTTGCTGCCTCAGCATTCAGTTTTAGACCTGACGTAAGTTGTCTGAAACCTAGTCCAACCCCATCACTTTGGTTAAATTAAAACTTCCGCTCCCCATAGTGGTTGTTTACAACACAGCCTGCTTGTTCCTCCTCTCATTGGCCCAAAATCCAACATACACCACATCTGCTAACTACAATAAAACACATGATTAACACCAGAGTTATGTAAATAAGTTCTCCCTTTGCTGTGTTTTCTTTAAACTAGCTAATCCACAACCGCCACGCAAAAGCCTAAGGAATAATGCCCGTGGACCTTAATAAACACATAGTCCCACCGGTTCCTCTCTTTCTCTCTCTCTCTTCCTCAGCATCCACGTGTTGAGCTCCCTGTTGCCTCTGGGCTTCTTGCAGTCCTCCCATCAGCATCCCTTGCCTCTCTGGTCCTATTAGTAATAAATTTCTTCTGTTTCATACATTTTGGTTTTATTTCCTCATTGTGTCTCACCTGACACACACACCCAAATTTAACTTTCCACTGGTCAGGGCTCTCCTGGAGAGTGGCTATCCTGGCTTATGGCCAGTCTCATGACAGACTTCAAGACCAAATTAAATTAAAAGGAAACCATAACAATAGAAATCACAACCATCAGACTCAACAGGTCACCCTGCCCAACACCAACAACTCCTGAATTAGCCATCAAATGCTGAGCTAGAAACTTATTACAAATGAGACAAAGCAAGGAGAGTTCTACAGATTTGTGTCCAGTTATAAATATTTTCCAAAATTATTGTTTGCTTTTGTGAGAATTTTCTTTTAATCCCCTGCAGTCTCTGGAAAATAGAATTGCATAAAAGAATACATAGGAAGGGTTTAAATAATGCAGGCTGACCTTTCTAATTAAGGCCTTAAAAGCAGTTTTCATGGTCAAGCTATAACTGTCAAGGAGCATTTCCCACAAATGTTTTGACTAATGTTAGAATTATAAATTACTTATAACTGAACTAGACAGTGAATCTCCAAGAAATCATTGAAATGTACAGAACTTTATAATACATAGTTTAAGCAGAATTTTCAACAGATACCCAGGCAGCTAACCATCTCTACTCATTTCTGACATCATAAACATAAGACACAGAGTAATAATGAATAGCTACTTTATACTTTAGTAAAGTGTTTATTGGCTTGAAAATATTAAACAGAATAAAAAATAACTCATTCATTTATATTGTCTAACACTGTTTAGGCAAAAAAAAATTTTATTCACTACATTTTATACTTACTTAGAATCTAATAACTACAAAATATTGAAGTATTTAAAATGGCATAGTGCTACTAGTGATTATCATGGTTTACATTAGCTGCTTTGAAAATGAATGCTTCGAAGCTTTTCCAACAATATTAGGTAATGTTTAACCTCTATGCTCAACTTTCTTCTGTGTTACATGAGATAGCAGGTACCTTAATTGGATGTCTTATTTCAGGATATCTGGGTGAATAATCCCTGCATAAGCATGAGAAAGGCCCTGGAGAAAAAGTAGAACTTCCATTTACTGTTCTCTATGTGATCAAATGAGGTTTCCAATATTTGTTTATCTTTAAATTATCTCCAAAAACATAATTCTAGAGATATTTTATTAGTCCATTCTCACAATCCCATAAAGAGCTGAGACTGGGTAATTTATGAAGAAATGAGGTTTAATTGACTCACAGTTCTGCAGCTTGAACAAGAAGCATGGCTGGGAAGCCTCAGGAAATACAAGCACGGCAGAAGGTGAACGGGAAGCAAGCACTTATTCTCATGGCCAGCAGGAGAGAGAAAGAGTAAAGGGGGAAATGCCACACACTTTTAAACCATCAGATCTTGTGAGAGCTCACTCACTATCATGAGGACAGCAAGGGGGAAATTTCCCCCAATGATCCAGTCACCTCCCACTAGGTACCTCCTCCAATATTGGAAATTATAATTCAACATGAGATTTGGGTGGGGACACAGAGCCAAACCATATCAGTTATAGTCCCATATTATGCAATTCAACTAGTAATTATTAAGTGCTGAAAATATACCCACACTCTTAAGTACTATAGGCTACTGTATTTTCACTCCTTTTATATAAATTTAAGTAAAAACAAAAAAACTTATTATTCCCATCCTTAAACCTCTACTTTTTTAATACACTGGTAATCAGTCCAAAATATGTTCAATTATTTTTTGCCTACTCAATAATTTTTGTATTAAGACTCATGTTTGCCATGGATTAAATTATTTGCCAAATGACTACAAGTATCCTAGGCTTAGAGGAACTAAGGCCAGGGAATATTCATACTAAATTCTCTGTAAGCATGTAGATATGAAATGTAACACTCCAAAACTGGAGATTTGTTATCAAATCTTTATTATGATATTGTTATTGGGTATCTTTATTATGAAAGAAAATGAGTGATGCTGAAAAGAACACCAAAATGTGGAAGTTTCAAAAAGAAGCATATTGAGAAATAAATTTAAGATAATGTCTAATATAGTGATTTCAAAATAGTATTTGAGGAAAATCCTTTTGTTAAATATTGTTTGGGTCTTCTATAAAGTAAGTCAAAACATAGGTATAGTGTTAACTTTTTCTTACAGCCAGGAATATTATTAAGATATTACAGGAAAAAAAAGAATAACACAGTACACTACACATTGACTTGTGAAAAAACAGCATTGAAGTTTCTGTTAGTTCAAACTTATAATCTTTCAAACACACTGAAAAGGTCTTAAAGTATCTGGACCAGATTCATCTTGATCAATAGTCTATTTTCCAGGCTCTTCCCATTGGTGTACCAGTTCTGAATCTTGATTCCCATGTAAGTTGGAAAAAGCCAATGGAAGCAACTGCCAAGAACGCTTTTCTAAAAACCTACGTTTAGAATGAGTAGTAACTTTCTCTGCAATCAACTTAGACAGTTAACCACTCATTTTGACCTCCAGAACAAAAATAAAGCAAAAAAATCGACTGAAGGCTGATCTTAAAAATCTTGTATGTATTGTATGATCAGGGTTTCTATAATATATTTAAAATGAGATGCAGCTTTTAATGTATTGTATGGAAAGACCCTGCATCTGCTACAGTGCACTAGGACAGAGACAGAAAGCTTCATCCAGGGAAATAAACCTATAAGCACAGGCCAAAATAATTTACCTACCTTTGGCATATATCTTAAATGCCAGTTAAACTTGATATTGGAAAACACTCATTGGGGAATTTGCCTGTATACGTGGCATCTACAGCACTAGCTCTGTACCACCCACTCAGTCCCTGGAGAGTTCTTCGAGCATCTTCTCTTCCCCTGAACTTCCGAAGAAACCATCTGCTGATGACACTGCCAGGAACTCGATCTCAGAAAGCCTTAAGCTGTTTTACTTCCATTTTTGTCTCAATCACTTTAACGTCTCGCTGCTCTTTTCCTTCTGCTGGTGATCCAGGAGGTCTGCACCCCAGCTCCTGTGTTCTGCTCTTCCCAGAAAAACTTCTTCCATCTGACTCCTTAGGGCATTTCCCCTTTCGTTCATTCAACAGATTCAGGCTGGGTCTCTTGTTTTTCTTCCATACATTTGCTTGTCTGTAAATACCAACCATTCACTCAAGGGTTTTTAAGGCTTTCTTCTTTACTATAAGGAGAAAAAAGGAAAGTATAATATCATCTGCAGTTTGATTTGAAATATATAAAATCTATTTAGCATAGGGAGAAACTGAAAGAAAACATTAGAAATGTCAGTAGTTGTTCTGGTGATGTTTCCCCCACTTTCCCGTATTTTTTACATTTTCTATTAATGAATCTGTCCTATTTTCATAACAAAATAGTATCGTTATCTTAAAATAAAAGATTTTTTTAAAATTATATATTTGGGGGAAGTTGATACAAGTGATGCTTTTAAATATTAAAACCAAACAGATGACTACAAAATATGACCATATTATATGAAAAACAGCTTTTGTCAGTATTTCCATTAAAATACAAATTGGAACTTACACAAACAACAACAAAAAAGAGGAAGAATACTTTTTTAAAAAATCTTAATCTAAAACAATATCATAAAATCAGTTCACTTTTTATGAAAAAAAGTTTCTGATTTTAAAAAACATAGATATACAATTTTGGGTATGTACAAATTGCATATTGTAATGCAATGATATCTTGTAATGCATATGTAAACATATGTTATTAACTTGATTTAGTCATTCCTAAATGTATGCATATTTCAAAACATCATGTTGTACACAATAAACATGCACAATTTTTATTTGTCAAATAAATAAATAAAAAGATGCATGTTGTTTTTTTTTTAAGTGGCATCCCTCAGCCACAACTAAGCAGAGAAGCATGGTGTTCTGACAGGTTAGGAGAGGATCCATCAGTTCAAATCTCTCCCTGCATCAATGGTGTGTCTATCTGCCCAAGCAAACAGAGCTCTGAAGATGCCTAAAATGAATCCCCAAAATGGAACTAAGTACACTTACTTGGGAGCTTCCATACATAGGCAGAAAGGTCACCTTGTTATGCAACTATTCATTCTGTGTGTGCCTTCTGTTCTGGTGTTGCACACATAAGCAAAAGAAATCCTAATCTGAAAACATTCACTAATAAATTCACACTACTTCCTAGATGACTCTAGTGTTTAGTGATACCTTTGGGCATCTGCCTCTTATTGATTTGGGATATCTGATAATGCCATGCAAATCACTTGCATAGAGAAATTAAAATTGGAAGATTGCATGAAACATACACAGAAACTTTCACAAATCAATGCTTAGGAAAGTTAGACTAGTGAACAGTCTAGAGAAAATGGACAGAATGATAAAGAAACAAGAATGATGACTAACAAGGGATTAGAGATTGATGTTCAGGACAAATGACATTTTAATTACACTACACAGTCAAAGATGAAATGAAAATGATAATATCTTAACATATTAATTTTTCTGAAAATTTACACCAATCAAAATTAATCTTTGATTCATTCTGAGTCATGTTAAGAGTTAACATATAGATGGAATTATAATACATTGCATAATATACAGTTTCATTTTCTAAAATTGACATCACAATCAAATCTTGTTTTTCTTTGACTATTCACCATGATATTTGGCTTGTTTAAGTGGTCTCTTAAAAAGAGATGTCAATTTTTTCATATACTACAAAGACCATATTTTTTACAATATAAGCCTTAAGAAAAGATTAAATTTTTCTTTTGAGGAATATATCAGGTGCTAAAGGTTAAGAATTTTATTTGGAAGAAACTTTTTTATCACAGTCACCTACCAGCACCCTCCCTCCCAATTCTCACCTGTCCTGAAGATATAATGAGCTTAAGAACTTCTACAAAAGCAAAGCCATTAATACCCCTGAACAATGTCTATTGGAACTATAGATGGAAGCTAAAAAGTTCAAGAGAAAAAAAAAAGATGAAAGTGAGATTCAAAGAGAAGGGAAATAACAGGGAGAAATATGTAAGAGTTGTAAGTTGCATGAAACATTAATTTTGTAGAGTGCCATCAAAATTATCTTAGCAATACCAAGACTACTGTCTTTGAATTGGAAGCCAGTGAAGAGAAAATATAGTACAGCACCCTCCCCTCGCTAAGCTAGCTTTGTGTCACTTCTTGTATATTTTCTTCCATGTCTTTAATCTTCCCACCTAGAATGACCTCTGCCTTCCCACCTCCAACTATGCAAAACCACCCCTTGCTGCAAAGTCCAAATGAAGCTGCACTTCCTTGGTGACTTCCATGATCACTCAGTTTACAATGGACTGTAGCACTTAGTTCTTTAAGTATAAACTCAGTCTTTTACTGCTAGTTCCATGTTATGTTTGTACGATTATGTCTGTAATTAACCTGTGAGCTCCTTGTGGGCAGAGGCTGAGTTTCTTTCATCTTTGTAACCATATTGCCCGGTATGTTGTCTAACACGTAACAGTCACTGAAGAAATGTTTTCTAGTATGAATGGACAGAATATATATCATTCAGAAACTAGAAGAGTGCTTGGCACTATTAGGTCAAAGGAATAGGTGATCAGTTGATGTCATCTGAGGCACATTCTTTTTTGTTTCAAACCAGCTGGATGTGAGTTTAGTAAAGGTTTTCCTGAAGTTTGTATACATAAATATTAAGAATAATTCTCTCTCAACTTTCCTATTTTCCTTCTTTATCAATCATCAGGTGACATGGTTTGGCGCTGTGTCCCCACCCAGTTCTCATCTTGAATTGTATTCCCATAATTCTCATGTGTTGTGGGAGGAACCCAATGGGAGATAATTTGAATCATGGGGACAGTTTTCCCCCATACTGTTCTCATGGTAGTGAATAAGTCTCTCGAGATCTGACGGGTTTATCAGGGGTTTCTGCTTTTGCATTTTTCTCATTTTCTCTGCCGCTGTCATGTAAGAAGTGCCTTTAGCCTCCCACTATGATTCTGAGGCCTCCCCAGCCATGTGGAATTGTTAAGTCCAATTAAACCTCTTTTTCTTCCCAGTCTCGGGTATGTCTTTATCAGCAGCGTGAAAACAGACTAATACAGTAAACTGGTACCAGCAGAGTGGGGCGCTGCAGAAAAGTTACCTGAAAATGTGGAAGTGCCTTTGGAACTGGGTAACAGGTGGAGGTTGGAACAGTTTGGAGGGCTCAGAAGAAGACAGGAAAATGTGGGAATCTTTGGAACTTCCTAGAGACTTGTTGAAAAGCTTTGACAAAAATGCTGATAGCGATATGGACAATAAGGTCCAGGCTGAGGTTTTATCAGACAGAGATGAAGAACTTGTTGGGAACTGGAGCAAGGGTGACTCTTGTTATGTTTTAGCAAAGAGACTGGCAGCCTTTTGCCCCTGCTCTGGAGATTTGTGGAATCTTGAACTTGAGAAAGATGGGTACCTGGTGGAAGAAATTTCTAAGCCCCAAAGCATTCAAGAGGTTACTTGGGTGTTGTTAAGGGCATTCAGTTTTATAAGAGAAGCAGAGCATAAAAGTTTGGAAAATTTGCAGCCTGACAATGTGATAGAAAAGAAAATCCCATTTTCTGAGGAGAAATTCCAGCTGCCTATATAGAAATTTGCCTAAGTAATGAGGAGCCAAATGTTAATCCCCAAGACAATGGGGAAAATGTCTCCACGGCATGTCGGAGGTCTTCACTGCAGCCTTCACAGGCCTGGAGGCCTAGGAGAAAATGGTTTCTGGTTTCGTGGGCTGGGCCTGGGGTCCCCTTGCTGTGTGAAGTCTAGGGACTTGGTGCCCTGTGTCCCACCCACTCCAGCCATGACTAAAAGGGGCCAAGGTACAGCTCAGGCTGTTGCTTCAAGGGGTGAAAGCCTCAAGCCTTGGCAGCTTCCATGTGGTCTTGAGCCTGTAGGTGCACAGAAGTTAAGAATTCGGGTTTGGGAACCTCCGCCTAGATTTCAGAGGATGTATGGAAATGCATGGATGCCCAGGCAAAAGTTTGTTTCAGGGGTGGGGCACTCATGGAGAACATCTGCTAGGGAAGAGCAGAAGGGAAATGTGGGGTCAGAGCCCCCACGCATAGTTCCTACTGGGGCACTGCCTAGTTGTGAGAAGAGGGCCACCATCCTCCAGACCCCAGAATGGTAGATCCACCAACAGCTTGCACCATGTGCCTGGAAAAGCCACAGACACTCAATGCCAGCCCATGAAAGCAACTGGGAGGGGGCTATACCCTGCAGAGCCACAGGGGCAGAGCTGCCCAAGACTATGGGAACCCACCTCTTGCATCAGCATGACCCGAATGTGAGACCCGGAGTCAAAGGAGATCATTTTGGAGCTTTAAAATTTGACTGTCCTGCTGGATTTTGGACTTGCATGGTACCTGTAACCCTTTTGTTTTAGCCAGTTTCTCCCCTTTGGAATGGCTGTGTTTACCCAATACCTGTACCCCTGTTGTATCTAGGAAGTAACAAGCTTGCTTTTGATTTTTCAGGCTCATATGTTGAAGGGACTTGCCTTGTCTCAGATGAGACTTTGGACTGTGGACTTTTGGGTTAATGCTGAAATGAGTTAAGACTTTAGGGGACTGTTGGGAAGGCACGATTGGTTTTGAAATGTGAGGACATGAGATTTGGAGGGGCCAGGGGCAGAACAATGTGGTTTGGCTCTGTGCCCCTACCCAAATCTCATCTTGAATTGTACTCCCATAATTCCCATGTATTGTGGGAGGGACCTAGAGGGAGTTAATTTGAATCATGGGGGCACTTTCCCCCATACTGTTCTTGTGGTAGTGAATAAGTCTCACGAGATCTGATGGGTTTATCAGGGGTTTCCACTTTTGCATCCTTCTTATTTTCTCTTGCCACTGTTATGTAAGAAGTGCCTTTAGTCTCCCATCATGATTCTGAGGCCTCCCCAGCCATGTGGAACTGTAAGACCAATTAAACCTCTTTTTCTTCCCAATCTCGAGTATGTCTTTATCAGCAGCATAAAAACGGACTAATACATCAGGCAAACAAAAGAAAAAGGAAAATCTCAGAAGTTGAATTTCTTCTACCCAATTTAGGTATATGTGATTGGTACCCTTTGCTGATTGCAGGTTTTTGCTAAGGAATTCAGCTGCTGTCAAGGTAATATCAACTCTGAAGTAGCTTTCTTCTTCTGTTCTCATTACAATCCCAAATTCATTTTTACATAAATAATTTTTTGAAGTTGTAGAATATTCAATGTAGTACTTATTTAACTTAAATCTCTCATAAATTTTGAGAAAAGACCATAAACCTTTTCTGAGACAAAACTTTACAATACTAAACACCAACTATCAAACCTTCCATAAAATAATTACAAAAGAATATTTTCTTTACTAAATATATTAATTTCTACTTGTGTTTCTCTAATGATTAAATAAACTATTGCTGAAACCCATTAAGACAAGCAAAGTATGTGCATCGATAAGAAAGGAATAATATACTAAAGGCTTGTCATTATAAGGATTTAGATGTGTCACCAAAGTCCAGTTCCCTGGGCTGATATAGTGTTTTATAGAATTGAAGGTAAGAAGAACTTATATAGAAAATCTGGCAGTTTCTTAGGCCAGTTGTCAAATGTTAGCATTACCAAAGTTCCATTATAATTGAAAGTAAGTAATTTATTGAATAATTTAAAAAATATAATATGCCTTCTCTTAATTCTGAGCTGTCATATTTTCATAAGGAATGAGTTTGTACAAACTAAGGTCATCTCTGCTGCTGTGTCAAACAGACCTGGAAATAGAATGCACTCCTGTGTAAGCCATTGAGAGAGTCTCCAGGAAAACGAATGTGTAATTGTTTCCAGTCAATGTTCAGTTTTTTTCTGACTTGTTGATTCAGTATATTTTGAAGCATAAAAAATAATAAGATGTATTAATTAAATCTTTTATTAATTTATTTTTTTGTTTTTTATTTTTTATTAAAATAAGATTTATTTAGACAAAGCCAAACTTCAGTCTTAATAGATCAAGCACAAATATGATAAGCTCACTGGTAAGTTAATTCCGTGTA
This sequence comes from Pan troglodytes, assembly GCF_028858775.2. NCBI lineage: Eukaryota > Metazoa > Chordata > Mammalia > Primates > Hominidae > Pan > Pan troglodytes. The sequence continues at coordinate 80,082,247 of NC_072412.2, read as the reverse complement.
GAGATATGTCAGTAATATTTTTACAGCTGGCTAGATCATACTTTAGATCACCAAGTTGCTATGAGTCTTTTGGTGGGAATTATTTTAAATACAATTGTTAGACATGTCTATTCTTAAAATAGACAAGAATTACCCGGGTTAACCGTTAGCTTGTTTTGAACTACATCTAATAATAATTAGCCAAGGTATCAGCACAGGAAGAATTTTTAAATTTGCTTAAATAAAAATACTTTAAATGATGTGTACAATTTCATGTATATCTACAGACTAAAAGTGCTTTTACTTACAAAAGTCATTTTGAGCAGTCAGTATTGTGACTCTAAACCAGCAGTTCCCAGACTTTTGGTCTTGGGATCCTTTCACACTCTTGAAAATGAAGGAAGACTGAAAAACTGTTCCAGACAGCAGGAGACCAGGCAAAAGTAATAACAAAATGTGATATGGGATTCTGAATCAGTTCCTGGAGCCAAAAAAAAAAGACATTAATGGAAAAGCTAGTAAAGCTTAAATGGGGTTTTTATTTGTTAATGGCATTGTAGTAATGTTAATTTACTGATCGGATAAGTATATCATGGTTATGTAAGACGTTCTCATTGTGAGAGGCAGCAAGAAGGATATTTGAAAACTCTCTGTACTATTTTTACAACTTTTTTGCACATCTAAAGAAACTCATAATAAAAAGATTTTGTAAATTATTAAGAACAGCAAAAAGCTTTTGTTTATAGAGGTATCAATATCAACAATATCAATATTCAAAATTTTAAACTGAGAAATGTTAAGGTATATACTTATTAAGTCATTTTTAATGTAATAACTATCCAGTTAGATGTTAACATAAATAGCAATTTTATGAAAAATAATTATATATTTTAAAATAAAAATATTTAATTAGAAGAGTAGCATTATTTTACATTTTTGCAAATCTCTTTAATGTCTGGCTTAAAAGAAAACACTTGGTCTCTTGTATCTGTTTCAACATTCAGTTTATTCTAATATACAATATAGAGTGGTGTTGGGGTTTTTTGATTGAAGTAAATAAAAAATAAAATAACCTCACAGAGGTATATAGTTGAAAAGGGAAGAAGGATATCTTTTAGAATTTTTCTGATAACTGTGGATATTCTCCTTTGATACTAAACCAAAACTCACCAAGTGATGATTTCTTTAAGGTTAGCTGCAACATGGAATCTGAAACCATAATAAAACTTCTTTTTCACTCTGTTACATTAAAATCTATTGGACTATTTTGCACTTTAAGCTTTTACCCACATGTGATTTTGTACTATCACGAATCAGTCATTTGAAAAATATTTCTTATGCAGAGTTTCTAAATGTTAAATATCTAATTATAAGATATAGATAAAAGCCCACAATTCTTAATATCATTACTAATCTCATCAGAACCATCTTTAAGTGTTGATAATCTTTCAAGTTTATGGTAGCAAATACAAGTCTTACAAAATTCTGATTTTTCACTTGAGCGGTTGGGTTTCATTATGGACAACATACACTGTCAGTGTCTTCCCAACAAGCTCACTTCGTTCATTTTTGAGGAAATGCCTACCAAATAACAAGACTGAAAAACCATAGATAGTCAGTTATTCTTTCAAGTGAAAATAGTGTTCTGTGTAAATCCCAACTAGTTCAGCTCACAACCCAAACAATTGCGCAAGTGCTTTCTTTGAGGCAACTCTCATACTGCATTGTGTAGTAGAGTGGTTTATGCAGAATATATTTGAAAACATGTGTACTTGAAGCCAAAATGTAATAAAAGTGATTATTTATACTGCCTTTTCAAGGGCATGCTCAGGGCAAACTGGCTTCATTTTTTTCGTTCTGTAGTGATGAAGACCGCAATGACTTCTGACAACAGTTGGGCCCACTGCCTATATCTGTGCTAAGGCACCACAGTTTAACCCACTATGGCTTTGCACCACCAGGGTGCAAATGGCAAAACAGTGCAAAGGGCAAATATATTCTTACTGTTATGAATAGTTTTGGCTTCACAGACTCCTAGGTACCCCCCAAGCTTCCACAAACCACACTTTGAGAGCCTCCATTCTAACAGAAAATGAAATCTCATCACAATAGCAAAATGTATTCTTCTACAAAATAATACTGGGCAATGGTTGCACAGAGATAGATGTGGAATATTTTCTAGAGAAAAGAAACAGTTTTGAGAAGCTCTGTGAGTGAAAAGACACATCCTTCCTGAGTTTACATAATAGATAGATAGAACCCTGGGCTTTTGCAGAGCCATTCAGAATCAGTGGGCGTATGGAAAAGTAGAGTTCCATTTTCTTGAGTCATGCAGCGATAGGAAAGGAGAGTGGCACAGGGAAAGACAAACTAATGTATATAATCTTTACTTTTAACCAATAGAAAGACCATGGTCTCTGCTAAATTCTCCGTGTTGTTCACAATGTGACATGCTCCCTGAAAACAGGAATTGCTTTTTATTTTTTAATCCCTAGGCCAAATACAATGATTAGTATCTAGACAGGATTCAATAAGTGCTGAACAAATGAATAGACAGGCTGGGTGCAGTGGCTCACACCTATAATCCCAGCAGGGATTTGGGAGGCCAAGGTGGGAGGATTGCTTGAGATCTGGTGTTAAAGACTAGCCTGGGCAACATAGTGAGACTGTTTCTAAAAAAACAAAAATTAAAAGAAAAACATTAGTCAGGTGTGGTGGTGCATGCTTGTAGTCCTAGCTACTCTGGAGGCTGAGGCAGGAGGATCACTTTTGCCCAAGAGATTGAGGCTGCAGCAGCCTGGGTAACAGAGTGATACCCTGTCTAAATAAATAAATAAAAATGACTGGACAAACAACAAGCTAAAATGCCTGTAGTTATTAAACATTATTTGACTTCAGGATAGGAAACAAGGGAATTGATTATTAAACTGCACAACAGGATGGAGATCTAAAAAGAGAACAAAGTCCTAGTAGGAAAATTCAGGGTACTTGGGAATTCATATTTCTTGTGATTCTCTTTTGCATTTCTTTCGATCTATCTGGTACAACTTTTCTCCTTTACCTAAAGCAATTTTGCTAATGGATTTAGTAAAAAAAAAAAAATTAGAACAACACACATAGATGTATTTGTATACATTCAAGTACTGAGCCCTCCCAGAAATTCAAACCTGCAATCACCCACGTAGGTGAATTTCAGGTAGAAAAGTGGGGACAGGGTAGCACTATTGAGTCACAGAAGAAATTGAAGTCTGCATCCTGGGTTTGAGTCTGGCTCTGCCATTTGCAGACTGTATAAACTAGATTAATTATCCTCTCAGTTCAGTCACCTCACAGGTAAAGTCAAATAACAGTCTGGGTTATGCTTACCCTAGAATTTTATGAAGAGCAAATTGCAGAGATTAAGATAATAAGATAAGTTATAAAGCCTTCAACAAACTGAGAGTCTTTTTATCTTCCACTCCACCACATTGTCAGTGGGGAAAGTTTAGTTCACTCCTAGAGTGCCTGGCAGGTGATGTAAGATGAAATCACACAGACTACATCTCTCCTCCCACCTGGCCTGGGTAGGATAAAACTTCAACAAACTCAAGGCATGAAGCATTTTTTTCCTGTCTTTCTCGGTCCCTCTTCTCCCTGTGCTGCTCTCATCCTCTTGGCCTGCCATGTTGTAGCAGAAGTGATGATAAAGAACTCACATATAACCCTCCATGTGAGGAGGGTATTTAGTGAAAAGGGAGAGAGAAAAGACAGTTTCTCACTCTGCATATCTCCTCTTACCCCTGCTACACACACGTAGGACTTTCCCTAAAGGCCAACATATTTTTGGCTGATGGCTACTCTCAATTTTTCTATGGACAAGATGAGAATGTGGAAAATAAAAAGCAGCTGTCTCTGCATATACTTCATCCCATTTCATTTGAAGCAATGGGCAGAAAAATAAACATGGAGAAAGTATGCCGTGGGCAAAGGGCACTCAGCTTATACAAATTCTGCCCAAACATAAAAATAATTGAAAAGGTTTTTAAACACCAAGAGAATGAAACATTCACAGACTTTTCTAAACGAGCTATGAATAACCTTATATTATTAACTCATCAATTGCTAAATAAAAACTAATACATTTAGATTATTCACCTTGGAAAAAATAATGGAAAGAACATTGATTTTGCAGCACACTAATATTTTTTGAAAAACTAAAATATCTCATTATTCCAAAATCAGTTGTGATGCAATTAAATGCAAAGGCAATTTATTTCTCTTCCTGATATCTGACATTATTCAAATGAAAAGTAACATAATCCGTCTTGAATTCCTACTCTTTTAGAAAACAAAAGAAATGTTAGAAATGTTACTCTTTGAAATGAAATATTTTTCTCATTTATGCAAATGATTGCATCTTAAATTCCATGCAATAAAATAATGTAAATCAATATACCTTCTAATACAAATGAAAACTATGGCCTAAACTTTTGTTGACCATTAAAATCTTTCGCGGTAGTGACATGATCTTACTGGTGAAACTGATTAAATCTCTTCTTTAACATATACCACAAGAGAAGAGAAAGTAATACAAACTAGAAATCTGCATTCATCCGGCCAAATTTTATTTTTTCATGGTCTTGCATTTGAGCACTGCTAGATGTCATTGCATGAAGTGTCACCTCAACAGAGATTCAAAAGAAAAACAAAACTGCAATTTATTGGAGGTGATAAAGCATTAAAATCTGCTTTATTTTATGGCTAAAGTGTTTCATTACTATTTAATGTCATTGTTTTAAACACGATATTGTTGGAATCTCTTTAACAATGCTAAGCTTTTAAAACTCAAGTCAATCACCCTTTTGTTATCATAGGGGACTATAGATTCAATTATTTCCAGGTTTGACAATTAAACTTTACCTCTCCTTGCAAAAACTCACATTTCCTACAGCAAAACAAAGGGTGATCATATCTTAAGAGGGGAGCTCAATGAGTGAGTGTTGTCGAATAAGCACACATTGGCTGTGTGTACAAATGATCTAAACACAGTTACTACAAACATTCTCATTAAAGCCATGAACTTAGGTTCCATTAGAGCCATATCATAAGAAACTATTGTTATCATCCTAACAACTGAACCAAGCTGGAGCAGTTACAAAACCATAGTCTTACTTTTAATTCATTGCAAAGTTGAGTACACAAAGAAATCTGAAGGAACAAAATTCCAGAAAGTAACATACTTTTCATACGGGAGAAAAGATCCGGGGCTGCTCTTATCTCTAGAAAAATAGTAGGATGATGAGGTGCCAGCCAAATCATTTATAAGCATTTAATTGCAAAGTGTGGGTAACTGTGACATTAAAAACTTGAAGGAGGTACAGAGAGAATACAGGACTATGCCAACCTGAAAACTCTTAGCCAGAGGTCCTTACTGAGAGCCCAGGGGTGTATACCAAAGCCTGACATCAGCAGGAAAACAAATAAGAATGCCTGCAAACTTCTTATCAGAAAAGGCATAAGCCAAAAGACAATGGAACAACATAGAGTACTGTAAGAAAATAACCAGCAGGCTAGATTCTCTATCTAGCAAAATATAGTCAAAAAAATGAAGGCAAAGTAAACACATTTTTAGAAAAACTAAAGCTGAGAAAATGTGTTCCTAACACACCTACACTAAGAGAAATGTTAAAGGAAGTTCTTCAAGCTAAAAGAAAATGACACCAGATGGAAATTAGAATCCACAGAAAACAGAATGCTAGAAATAATAAATGTGAATAAATATAAAAGATTGTTTTGTTATTTATTAACCTCTTTAAAAAATAATTAAGAGAACAGAAAATTCACTAAAAATATTCGAAAATGACATAAAAAACATAAAAAGCCTTTAGTCTCACTAAAATTAGAGAAATTAAACAACACAAAGACACCATTTCTCACCTATCAGACTGGCAAACGTCTAAAAGCAAGACAGCAAATTCTGTTGACAAGGCTATAGCAAACACATTTTCTCATACACTGCTTATGTGAATGAAAATTGGTCTATGCCTTCTGGATGAAAATTTGACAATATTTAGCACAACCACATATATATCCTGAAAATACTCTTCTAATAATATGAATATTATGCATAGGCTTAAATAATATGCATAGGGTTATTTATTGCTGCATTGTTCATATTTGCAAAGTAGTGGTAATAAACCAAATATCCATGTGTTCGAGAGGGATTGAATAAATTATGATACATTTACACAATGGAATACTATGCAGCTATAAAAAGAACGAGGAATATTCCTCTAAGATGACTTGTTTTTCACAGGCTATATCGGTAAGTGGAAAAAAGCAAATTACGAAGCATTATGTCATAATCTTATGACATAAGATTCTATACGTCATGTGAGAAAGAAAGGAATACTAGAATAACTATAATTAAAAAGAGATAATAACAAGTTGGTGAGAATATGGAGAAATTGGAACCCCCCACATATTGCTATTAATAGTAGGAATGTAAAATGGTGCAGCTGCTTTGGAAAAACAGTCCGGCAGTTCATCAAAAGTTAAACATAGAGTTATTAATGACCCAGCAATTCTATTCCTACTCATGTATGAATAGAAATCAAAACATGTTTGCATAAAAGCTGTACACAAATGTTCGTAGCAGCCTTATTTATAGTAGCCTCAAAATGGAAACAACCAAAATGCCCATCAACTGATAAATGGATAAATAACGTGGTATATACATACAGTGAAAAATTATTCAGCAATAAAAAGGAATAAAGTACTGATTGATGCTATGACATGGATTAATCTTGAAAATATGTTGCATGCAGGAAACCAGCCACTAAAGACCATATAAATTAGTTGTTATCTCGAGCTGGGAGGAGGATTATGGAGAATAACAAATTATGTCTACAGAGTTTCTTTTAGGGATGATGAAACTATTCCAAAATTGATTATGGTGATGATCACACAACCCTGTGAATACCCTAAAAGCATGTACACTTGAAATGGGTTAATGTTACAGTATGTGAATTATATCTCAGTAGAGCTATTATATTAAAACAAGAAGGAAAGAAGATAGAAAATATACATCATTTATGCAAAAGAAATACAAGACAGATAAGTTGTAAACTTAAAAGATTCATTCCAACAGAGAGTGGGTAGGAAATGACAAAAAGAAGGGGGAAATGGACTACAGTAGTAGAGATTAAGAGGAAGAAATATTTCTTAATAAGTTTTTAATGTATATATTTATCTTATTTATAATGATATGGTCTGGCTCTGTGCCCCCAGCCAAATTTCATCTTGAATCGTAATCCCAATTGTAATCCCCATGTGCTGGAGGAGGGACCTCGTGGGAGGTGATTTGATCATGATTCCCCATGCTGTTCTCATACTGAGTGAGTTCTCATGAGATCTGATGGCTTTATAAAGGTCTTTTCCTCCCTTTGTTCTGCACTTCTCCAGCCACCATGTGAAGAAGGACGTGTTTGCTTTCCCTTCTGCCATGATTTTAACTTTCCTGAGGCTTCCCCAGCCACACGGAGCTGTGAGTCAATTAAACCTCTTTCCTTTATAAATTACCCAGTCTTGGATATTTCTTCCTAGTAGCATGAGAACAGACTAATACAGGATACAAACATGAGGTTTCTGGATCAAGGCAAATTATTATTACTTATAGTAATAACCACATCAGTTCCTCTTGCCCTAATATCCTAAGCACGAAAACCAAATGTTACCATATGTTTGTGTGTGTGTGTATATATATATATATATATATATATATATATATATATATATAGTGGGTCCTGAAGGAGAATACCTCCAAAATTATGAGCCTGACAGTTTGTATAGGAGAAGAAAAGCTGCCCTCTATTCTTTTCTGCCAGAGGAAAGGCAATATCCACTCCCTAGTTGTCTACAATAACATGCAATGTAAATGACAGGCTTTAGGGCTCTAGGTCTCATCCCCATTTGAAATAAAACAAAGTCTCTCAGGAAGATAAAGGAGAAAGTTCCTACCCTGCAATGCAAACAGTTGGCTCTAGAAAGATAAGTTTTACTACTGACAGTAGGAGCAAATGTCTTGTGGTCTAATACCCTTTAATTTCCAAGACTTATCTTTTAATCCAGGTCCTAATTTTCATTACTCAGGAAGCCCCAATTATGCACAAACATGAAAATATCTTCCTTTCCTTCACGATATTTCTCTGGGTATACTCTCAGCATAGCTTTGATTTTTAGAACCATAATAAAGTCTCAAATACCCATAAAACTAAATAGTTATTAAAATCACTCAAATTGTTGGGGGATCCGAAAATTGAATACAAGACAGTAAGAGATGAACCTAAATATGTTACAAGTGAATAGGATAACCACACTGAACGGAATGAGGTAGAAAAGAACTAATCTAAGTAACTTAGAATTTGGTGTGGACATTATAAAGCTAAACATGTAAGTAACTATTCACAAATGTACTTAGTAAATCTGTTTCTGATAGGAGCATGTGTATACAACGATCTAACAAATAAGTACATATATTGTAGATAAAGAGACTCTGTTTCCATTGTCAAAGGAAGAAGTTACGAATAAGAAAAAGGAGAACAGAACTAACCCTATAGTGTCAGATTACAATTGGAGGCATAACTATGAATTCATGAGCATTAATATATGTTAAGTTATATATAGAAATATAAATGCAGAATTGTATGTATGTGTGAGTAGTATACTTGCATATATTTCCAAACCCTGTCATTTGAGAGATCCTAAAAACAATAACACTTCCGTAACAAGTACTCTGTGCCTGGATCTTTGTTTCTAAATACCATTCGCCAATCAAAAGAACCATGGCTAGTCAGAGAAGTGGTTGATTCTAAGGCTGATGCAAAAATTAAAATAAAATAAAATGAACCTGAAATATATCATGGTGTTAGAAAATGCTAGAATAGCATGAGTCACAAAATTAAAAATGATAATATTAAATAATATTCAAAGGAGTAAACATTTATGACTTCACAATTTATTTTAAATAATTGAATACATAAATAAACATGGGAGAATAAATAGTTCTTCATTATAGAAAAATTTCAATTAACAAATATAAATTAGGGAAATACAAAATCAACCTCAAACAAGTATCATAGTAATAATTGCTGCAGGCAAAACTCACTGATGACGGCTAAAATCAGTGAGCATGGTTTTCAGTAAAAATGATATTTGAGTGGTTTCACAGTGTTTTGCCCAAGATATTTATTAATTGCAAAAAGGAAAGTGATAATTTTATGGTGGAGCAACCTGGCAGACAATATTTTAGTGAAAATGATTAAAGTTAATATCATCTGTATTGAGACATATTGACATCATGTACACCCTGATATGATGCACTGGGAAGGACACAACATCACTTCTACAGTGTACTTGCCAAAGATGTATCAATTTAATCACAAGAATAAAACAGTCAAAACCAAACTGAGAGACACTCTACAGCATAACTGACCATTATTCATTAAAAGTGTCAAATTCAAGAATTATCATTGATTAGAGGAGACTAAAGAGACATAAAAAGTAACTGCAATGTGGAATACTGGATTGGATCCTGAGATAGAAGCAATGAACTACTGGAAAACTGATGGAATTCAAGGAGCATCTATTGTTTGCTTAAAAGTATTATGCCAAAGTCAATTTCTTTGTTTTGATAATTATCCTTGCTAATATAAGATGTTAGTATTAAGGGAAGCTGGATGAAAGAATACATGAATTCTTTGTATTATTTTTGCAACTTTTCTATATAAAAAATTATTTCAAATGAAAAAAATTCTTGCACACATATGTTCATTGCAGCACTATTCACAATAGTAAAGACATGAAATCAACCCAAATGCCCATCAATGATAGACTGGATAAAGAAAATGTGGTACATATACACCATGGAATACTATGCAGCCATTAGAAGGAACAAGGTCATGTCCATTTCAGGGACATGGATGGAGCTAGAAGCCATTATACTCAGTAAATTAACACAGGAACAGAAAACCAAACACCACATGTTCTGACTTACAAGTGGGAGTTGAATGATGAGAACACATGGACACAGGGAAGGGAACAACACACACTGGAACCTGTCTAGGTGGAGGGCGAGGCATGGGAGGGAGAGAAGAGGAAAAATGCATGCAGGGCTTAATACTTAGGTGATGGGTTGATAGGTGCAGCAAACCACCATGACACACGTTTTCCTATGCAGCAAACCTGCACATCCTGCACATGTATCCCACATGTATAAAAATTAAAAAAAAAAACTGAGAGGCTGAACACAAGGAGGAAACTGTTAAATTTTTTTTTAAAAAGAAAAGAAAGAAAAAATTCAAGAGGTAATTTATTGTTTTAAAAATAGTAAGTTAGTGTGTAGTTTGTAATATGTGTAGAAATAAAGTGTATGAAAATAATAGTCCAAAGGGTATGGTAGGGAAGAAATGAAAAGGTATTCTTAAGAAGTTCTTATATTACACGTACAGCAATATATTATTATTTAAAGATAGGCTGTGATAAGCTAAGGATATGTTTTGTTAATACTTAAGCAACTACACAAATAATAATACAAATAATTATGATTAAGTCAATAGCAGAAATAAAATAGATACTAAAAAGTATGCTACTGAAACAAAATGGGTAAACAGGAAATAAAGTAACACAGAATGGATGAGGCAAATAGAAAACAAATAGAGAATGCTAGCTCTAAATGCAAACATTTCCATAATTATTTTTAAAGTTGTCTGAACATTTCAAAGATAAACATTGCAAAAAGTTTTTTTAAGCAACAACTGTATCTATAAAACATATCTTTTCCACAAATATACATAACAATCTAATAAAAATCACACAAAAGATTTGAACATTTTGCCAAAAAAGAGGTATAGTAAAAAAGAAAAGTAAAAAATAAAAAGGTACAGTAAAAATACAATATTATAATTTCATAGGACCACTATGATATACAATTGGGTCAACAATGGACAGTATATACCCTTAAGATCATTAGTGAAACTGAAAATTTTCTACCACCTAGTGACATTGTAGTCATCATAATGTCATAGTGCAGCATATTACCTTTCCTATGTTTAAATACACAGAAGAGAAGATGGTGGATAGGAGGCAGGACTAGCTTGCAGCTCCCACTCGCACAGACACAGTAGCATGTGGAGACTCACATTGTGAACTTCTGCTCCACCAACTACCACAGCAACATACCAGGAATGCTGAGAGAATCCACAGACCCTTTGAAGGGACTGCATCACTGCTACAGGCTCCCTGAGACTCTGAAAAGCTGTGAGTCGGCTGGTTTTCTCAGCAGGGAGGCTGGTGGTCTGGGGCAAGTTCTCAGCCCTGGTCACCGGCTGCATGGAAATAAACTCAGTGCTGTTGGGGGTGCATGGTGGTCAGAGTGAGAACTGGCCTTTAGGACTGCAGGCCGTGTGGAGTGGGGTGAGTCCTTGGCTGCCGGATTTCCACCCTTTCCCTGGCGACCTGTGTGACTCAGCAGAGGCAGCCATAATCCCCCTGGAAACATAACTCCATTGGCCTGAGAAGCACACCCCCATCCCCCACAGCAGCCACAGCACGCCCTGCGGGAGAAGAGTCTGAGCTCAGACACACCCTCATCTGATGGTCTTTCTCCACCCATCTGGTTGCAAAAACAAAGGACATAATCTCTTGGGTGCTCTATAGCCCCACCTACCACCTGATCCTCCCTGTGCAACTACAGATGATGCACTCTTGAAAGTACCACCCCCTGGTTGGAGGCCAACCAATGAAAAACCAGTGCACTAAACAAAAATACAACCAAGAAACCTCAGAGTCCTCTTCGTGCCTCTGCTACCTCCCCTGGAGCAGGTGCTGGTATCCATGACTGAAAGACCTGAAGAAAGATCACATCACAGGACTCTGCAGACACTTCCCAGTACCAGCCTGGAGCCCAGTAGCTCTGCTGGGTGGCTAGACCCAGAAGAGCAAAAACAATCACTGCAGTTCAGCTCTCATGAAGCCCCATCTCTAGGAGAAGGAGAAGAGCAACACATCAAAGGAGCACACCATGGGACAAGAGAATCTGAACAGCAGCTCTTGAGTCCCAGATATTCCCTCTGACATAGTCTACCAAAATGAGGAGCCAGAAAAACAATTCTGGTAATATGTCAAAACAAGGTTCTTTAACACCCCCAAAAGGTCACACCAGCTCACCAGCAATGGATCCAAACCAAGATGAAATCTGAATTGCCAGAAAAAGGAGTCCAAAGGTCAATTATTAAGCTAATTAAGGAGGCACCAGAGAAAGATGAACTCCAACTTGAAGAAATCAAAAACATAATACAGGATGTGAAAGGAAAAATCTTCAGTGAAACAGATAGTATAAATAAAAACCAATTACAACTTCTGGAATCAAGGACACACTTAGAGAAATGCAAAATGCATTGGAAAGTCTCAGCAATGCACTCAAACAAGCAGAAGAAAGAATTTCAGAGCTCGAAGACAAGGCTTTTGAATTAACCCAATCTGTCAAAGACAAAGAACAAAGAATAAGAAAAAATGGACAAAGCCTCCAAGAAGTTTGAGAATATGTTAAGCATCCAAACCTAAGAATAATTGGTGTTCCCAAGGAAGAAGAGAAATCTAAAAGTCTGGAAAAGATATTTGAGGGAATAATCAGGGGAAAATTCCCTGGCCTTGCTAGAAATCTAGTCATCCAAATACAAGAAGCTCAAAGAACACCTGGGAAATTCATCACAAAAAGTCATCACCTAAGCATATAGTAATCAGGTTATTTAAAGTCAAGACAAAGGAAAGAATCTTAATAGCTGTGAGGCAAAAGCATCAGGTAACCTATAAATTAAAATCTATCAAAATAACGGCAGATTTCTCAGCAGAAACCCTACAAGCTAGAAGGGATTGAGGTCTTATTTTTAGCCTACTTAAACAAAACAACTGTCAGCCAAGAATTTTGTATCCAGTGAAACTAAGCTTCATAAATGAAGGAAAGACACAGTCTTTTCCAGACAAACAAATGCTGAGATAATTTGCGACTACCAAGCTGTCACTACAAGAACTCCTAAAAGGAGCTATAAGTCTTAAAACAAATCCTTGAAATATGCCAAAATATAACTTATTTAAAGCATAAGTCTCATAAGACATAAATAACAATAAGACAATGAAAAAAAAAACACAAGGTATTCAGGCAACAAATAGCACAATGAATAGAATAGTACCTCCCTTCTCAATACTAGCTTTGAATGTACATGGCTTAAATGCTCCAGTTAAAAGATACAGGAAGGCAGTATGAATAAGAATTCACCAACCAATTTTCTGCTGTCTTCAGAAGACTCACCTAACACAAAAGGACTCACATAAACTTAAGATAAAGGAGTGGAAAAATATATTCCATGAAAATGGACATCAAAAGTGAGCAGGAGTAGCTATTCTTATATCAGGCAAAACAAACTTTAAAGCAACGGCAGTTAAAAAACACAATGAGGGACATTATATAATGATAAAAAAATTAGTCCAACAGGAAAATACCACAGTCCTAAATATATATGCACCTAACACTGGAGCTCCCAAATTTATAAAACAATTACTAGTAGACCTAAAAAATGAGATAGATGGCAACACAATAATAGTGGGGGATTTAGTACTCCACTGACAGCACTAGACAGATCATCAAGACAGAAAGTCAACAAACAATGGATTTAAACTATACCCTACAACAAATGGACTCAACAGATATTTACAGAAAATTCTACCCAACAACTTCAGAATATACATTCCACTCATCAGCACATGGAACATTCTCCAAGATAGACCATACGATAGGCCACAAAATAAGTCTTAGTAAATTTAAGAAAATTGAACTTATATCAAGTACTCTCTCAGACCACAGTGGAATACAAGTGGAAATCAACTCCAAAAGGAACCTCCCAAACCATGCAAATACATGGAAATTAAATAACCTGCTCCTGAATGATTGTTGAGTTAACAATGAAATCAAGATGGAAACTTAAAAATTCTTTGAACTGAACAAAAATAGTGACACAACCTATCAAAACCTGTGAGATATAGCAAAAGTGGTGCTAAGGGGAAAGTTCATAACATTAAATGCCTATATCAGAAAGTCTGAAGGAGCACAAATAGACAATCTTAGGTCACACCTCATGGAACAGGAGAAATTATAATCCAAACCCAAACCCAGCAGAAGAAAAGAAATAACAAAGATCAGAGCAGAATTAAATGAAATCGAAACAAAAATATATAGAAGATAAATGAAACAAAAAGCTGGTTCTCTGAAAAGATAAATAAAATTGATACCATTAGTGAGATTAACCAAGAAAAGAGAAGATCCAAATAAGCTCCATTAGAAATGAAACAAGAGATGATATGGTTTGGCTCTGTGTCCCCAACCAAACCTCATCTTGGAGCTCTCATAATTCCCATGTGTTGTGGGAGGGACCCAGTGGGAGATAAGTGAATTATGGGGGTGGGTCTTTCCTGTGCTATTCTCATGACAGTGAATGAGTCTCACAAGATCCGATGGTTTTAAAAATGGAAGCTCTCTTTTTGCCTCCTGCCATCCATGTAAGATGTGACTTGCTCCTCCTTACCTTCTGTCATGATTGTGAGATCTCCCCAGCCATGTGGAACTGTAAATCCAATTAAACCTCTTTTTCTTCCCAGCCTCCGGTATGTCTTTATCAGCAGTGTGAAAACAGACTAATACAGTAAATTGGTACCAGCAGAGTGGGGCGCTGCAGAAAATTTACCTGAAAATGTGGAAGTGCCTTTGGAACTGGGTAACAGGCAGAGGTTGGAACAGTTTGGAGGGCTCAGAAGAAGACAGGAAAATGTAGGAATGTATGGAACTTCCTAGAGACTTGTTGAATCGCTTTGCCCAAAATGCTGATAGCAGTATGGACAGTAAGGTCCAGGCTGAGGTATTATCAGACAGAGATGAGGAACTTGTTGAGAACTGGAGCAAAGGTGACTTTTGTTATGTCTTAGCAAAAAGACTGGAGGCATTTTGCCCCTGCCCTAGAGATTTATGGAATTTTGAACTTAAAAGAGATGATTTAGAGTACCTGGTGGAAGAAATTTCTAACAGCAAAGCATTCAAGAGGTGACTTGGGTGCTGTTAAAGGCATTCAGTTTCAAAAGGAAAACAGCAAAAAAGTTTGGAAAATTTGCAGCCTGACAATGCAATAGAAAAGAAAATCCCATTTTCTGAGGAGAAATTCAAGCCCACTGCAGAAATTTCCATAAGTAACAAGGAGCCAAATGTTAATCACCAAGACAATGAAGAAAATGTCTCCAGGGCATGTCAGAGACTTTTGTGGAAGTTCCTCCCATTGCAAGCCTGGAATCCCAGGAGGAAAAAGTGGTTCTGTGTGCCGAGCCCAGGGTCCCCGTGCTGTGTGCAGCCTAGTTACTGCACCAGCCGTGGCTGAAAGGCACCAACGTAGAGCTCAGGCTGTGGCTTCAGAGAGTGCAAGCCTCAAGCCTTGGCAGCTTCCACGTGATGTTGAGCCCGTGAGTGCACAGAGGTCAAGAATTGAGGTTTGGAAACCTCTGCCTAGATTTCAGAGGATATATGGAAATGCCCAGATGCCCAGGCAGAAGTTTGCTGCAGGGGCAGGGTCCCCATGCAGAACATTTGCTAGGGCAGTGCAGAAAGAAAATGTGGGGTCAGAGCCCCCACACAGATTCCCTATTGGGATACTGCCTAGTGGAATTGTGAGAAGAGGGCCACTGTCCTCCAGATCCCAGAATGGTAGATCCTCTGACAGTTTGTACTGTGCACCTGGAAAAGCTGCAGACACTCAACACCAGCCCTTGAAGGCAGCCAGGAAGGAGGCTGTACCCTGCAAAGCCAGCTACGTCTTGTATCAGCGTGACGTGGATGTGAGACACGGAGTCAAAGGAGGTCATTTTGGAACTTTAAGATTTGACTGCCCCTGCTGGATTTCGAACTTGCATGGAGCCTGTAGCCTCTTTGTTTTGGCCAATTTCTCCCATTTGTAATGGCTGTATCTACCCAATCCCTGTACACCCATTGTATCTAGCAAGTAACTAATTTGCTTTTGATTTTCCAGGCTCATAGACAGAAGGAACTTGCCTTATCTTGGATGAGACTTTGGACTGTGGACTTTTGAGTTAATGCTGAAATGAGTTGAGACTTTGGCGGACTGTTGTAAGGCATGATTGGTTTTGAAATGTGAAGATATGAGATTTGAAAGCGTCCAGGGGCAGAATGATATGGCTTGGCTCTGTGTCCCCACTGAAATCTCATCTTGTAGCTCCCATAATTCCCACATGTTGTGGGAGGGACCTGGTGGGAGATGAGTGAATTATGGGGTTGGGTCTTTCCCGTGTTATTCTCATGATAGTGAATGCGTCTCCCAAGATCTGATGGTTTTAAAGAGGAAGTTGCCCAGCACAAGCTCTCTTTTGGCCTCCTGCCATCCATGTAAGATATGACTTGATCCTCCTTGCCTTCTGCCATGATTGTGAGGCCTCCCAGCCATGTGGAACTGTAAGTCCAATAAACCTCTTTCTTTTATAAATTACCCAGTCTCAGGTATGTTTTTATCAGCAGCATGAAAACAGACTAATACAGGAGACATTACAACTGATACCACAGAAATACAAAAGATCATTCAAGGCTACTATGAACAGTTTTATGCACATAAACTAGAAAGCCTAGAAGAGATGTATACATTCCTGGAAATATACAACCCTTCTAAATTAAACCAGGAAGAAATAGAAACTCTGAATCAACCAATAACAAGCAGTGAGACTGAAGTGATAATAAAAAATTGCCAACCAAAAAAAAAGTCCAAGACCAGACAGATTCACAGGTGAATTCTATTAGACATTCAAAGAAAAATTGGTACTAATCCTATTGACACTATTTCACAAGACAGAGAAAGAGAGAGTGCTCCCTAAATCATTCTATGAAGCCAGTATCACCCTAATACCACAACCAGGGAAGGACATAACAAAAGAAGAAAATTATAGACCAATATCCCTAATAAACATAGATGCAAAAATCCTCAACAAAATACTAGGTAACTGAATCCAACAGCATATCAAAAAGATAATCCACCAAGATCAAGTGTGTTTCATACCAGGGATGCAGAGATGGTTTAATATTCACAAGTCAATAAATGTGATACACCACATAAACAGAATTAAAAACAAAAATCACATGATCATCTCAATAGATGCAGAAAATGCATTTGACAAAATTCAGCATTGTTTTATGATTAAAACCCTCAGTAAAATGGGCATACAAGGGATATACCTCAATGTAATAAAAGCCATCTAGGACAGACCTACAGCCAACATTATACTGAACACAGAAAAGTTGAGAGCATTCCCCCTGAGAACTGGAACAAGACAAGGATGGCCACATTCACCACTTTTATTCAACCTAACACTGGAAGTCCGAGCCAGAGCAATTAGACAAGAGAAAGAAATAAAGGGCATCCAAATTGGTAAAGAGGAAGCCAAACTGTCACTGTTTGCTGATGATACAATTATATATTTATAAAACTCTAGAGACTCCTACAAAAATCTCCTAGAACTGATAAATGAATTCAGCAAAGTTTCAGGATACAAAATTAATGTACACAAATCAGTAGCTCTGCTATACACTGACAGTGACCAAGTTGAGAGATCAAATCAAAAACTCAACCCCTTTCACAACAGCTGAAAAATAAAACAAAATACTTAGGAATATACCTCACCAAGGACATTAAAGACCTCTACAAGGAAAGCTACAAAACACTACTGAAAGAAATTATAGACGACACAAACAAATGGAAACACATCTCATTCTTACGGATGGGTAGAATGAATATTGTGAAAATGACCATACTGCCAAAAGCAATCTACAAATTCAATGCAATTCCCATCAAAATACCACCATCATTCTTCACAGAACTTGAAAAAAAACTTCTAAAATTCATATGGAACGAAAAAAGAGCCCACATATCCAAAATAAGACTAAACATAAAGAACAAATCTGGAGGCATCACATTACCCAACTTCAAACTATATTATAAGGCCATAGTCACCGAAACAGCATGGTACTGGTATAAAAATAGGCACAAAGACCAATAGAACAGAATAGAGAACCCAGAAATAAGTCAAATACAGACAACTGATCTTCAACAAAGCAAACAAAACATAAAGTGGGGAAAGGACACCCTATTCAACAAATGGTGCTGGGATAATTGGCAAACCACGTGTAAAAGAGTAAATTGGATCCTCATCTCTCACCTTATACAAAAATTAACCCAAGATGGATCAAAGACTTAAATCTAAGACATGAAACCATAAAAATTCTAGAAGATAACATCAGAAAAAAACCCTCCTATACATCTGCTTTGGCAAAGATTTCATGACCAAGAACCCAAAAGCAAATGCAACAAAAACAAAGATAAATAGATGGAATTTAATTAAACTAAAAAGTTTCTGCACAGCAAAAGAAATAATCAGCAGAGTTAACAGACAACCCACACAGTGGGAGAAAATCTTCACATTCCACACACCTGACAAAGGACTAATGTCCGGTATCTACAAAGAACTCAAATAAATCTGCAAAATAATAATAATAATAATACTCCCATCAAAAAGAGGACTAAGGACATGAATAGGCCATTATCAAAAGAAGATATACAAATGGTCAACAAGCATATGAAAAAATGCTCAGCATCACTAATTATCAGGGAAATGCAAATCAAAACCACAATGTGATACCACCTCACTCCTGCAAGAATGGCCATAATCAAAAAATAAAATAATAGATGTTGGCCTGGCTGTGGTGAAGGAGAACACTTTTACACTGTTGGTGGGAATGTAAACTAGTAAAACCACTGTGGAAATCAGTGTGGAGATTCCTTAAAGAACTAAAAGTAGAACTGCCATTTGATCCAGCAATCCCACTCCTGGTATCTACCCAGAGGAAAAGAGGTCATTATATGAAAAAGATACTTGCACACGCATGTTTATAGCAGCACAATTTGCAAAAATATAGAATCAGCCCAAATGCCCATCAATCAATGAGTGGATAAAGAAAATGTGGTATATATACAACATGGAACACTACTCAGCCATAAAAAGGAACAAAATAATGGCATTTGCAGCAATCTGCATGGAATTGGAGACTATTATTTTAAGTGAAGTAACTCAGGAATGGAAAACCAAACATTGTATGCTCTCATAATTGAGAGCTAAGCTATGAGGACTCAAAGGCATAAGAATGATACAGTGGACTTTGGGGACTTGGGAAAAAGGGTGGGAGGGGATGAGGGATAAAAGACTACACATTGGGTACAGTGTACACTGCTTGAGTGATGATGCACCAAAATCTCAGAAATCACCACTAAAGAACTTATTCATGTAGCCAAACACCACCTGTTCCCACAAAACCTATTGAAATAAAAAATAAATTAAAAAAGAAAGATATACAAATGAACACACACACAAAAGAAAATGATTTTTTTTCTTTCTTTCTTTCTTTCTTTCTTTCTTTCTTTCTTTCCTTTCTTTCTTTCTTTTACTGTTTTTACAAAAAAGAAGAAAAGAAGAGACTTTATTTTCATAAATTCCTCCAAAGCAAGCCCTGGACTGTAGCCGATTATAAGTCACTTTTTGAGAAGGATCAAAGCAAAACAACAATTGTGGATGACAAAAGTTTTAGGACAGCCATAGTCAAAGACACCATTGACAAGGAAATTTGCTTATTTCTGTGGCATACAACAATTTAACATAATCATAATTATTACTGAAAACATATCTCAAGACATATCAGATTTTCAGGAATGTCGTACAATACTAGAACATATATGAACAACATGTCTATATAAATATAACCCAAAGAAAGCTAAATACCACCTTACATTTGACAAGGCTTACTGTGTACTAACATAACAAATAAGTCTAATAAGCCTACTATATCTCTCTTGGACTTTAGGGAACCTAATCTCTAAAAAAGTTAGTTTAAGGTCAAAAAGTTTGAAGCTAGAACTATTAATTTTAATATTGGAAAGTCAGTCAAATATCAAAGTTTTAAGACACTTGATATCACAAAACAGGATCATGAGTCACTATAGAATAGTCCTTCATTTAGCTACAGTGATAAAAACATTTACCATTTAATAGAGAGGAGATTCTGCTTCCCAAACAGTAAGACCGAATAAAGACAGCATGAGGCCAACTAAATCTGTCTCTCCTGTTCCATTTTCTCCCTGCAGTTCACTCAAGTAAACAAAATCTTTTGTCTTTTAATATTACACATTTTGTTCAGAAGAGAAAACCATATTTTACCTTTGTATGGTGTATTATTAATGCTAAAGCTAATTTTAACAAAAACCTTATAAACAACAAAACATAAATAAATATACAACTACTATTGTGCTACAATCACCTACAGAATTTACTACAGTAACATGCTGTACCAGTTTGCAGCCTAGAAGCAATAGGCTATACCATATAGCCTAGTTGTGTAGTAGGCTATACCATCTAGGTTTGTGTAAGTAAACTATGATGTTTGCACAATGACAAAATTGTTTAATGACACATTTCTCAGAACATCACCCCATAAGTAAGTGAACATGACTATATCTCATATATATACACACACATACATATATGCTGAGTAAATTATATGCAACTTAAGGATTTAAAAAATGAGTAAAAAATGGAATCAGAGAAAGTTATTCTAAGAGGAGAGAATGTAGGTGAAAGAACAGTCATAAATGGGTCTGGTGTTTTGGTTAATTATTTAAAACTTAGCATAGCAATACATTGTAAGTGAATGGAAGATTAGGGGAAGAATGGAGAAAGATAAATCTGGAAAGATGTGGGGAGAAGGGCAGATTGTTAAGGGCATTTTAACTATGTAAGGAGTTAGATTTTGATCCTATAGTCTGGGCAAAGGAAACGAACAGAGGTTTCTAAAGAAAATGGTGTGATCAGGTTTGTATGAGTCCAGTGCCAGGGACAACATTGGTTAGATCAAAGAAAGCCTAAAATAAGACCGTGATAGTGAGGGGGAGAGGAGAAGCCAGATTCAATAGATACATTTTAGAGATAAAGAGAGCCAAGGATGACATGTTTAGTTTAGCAGCTTGAGTGAATTGTGTTGCAATTTAATGGGTTTTAGCATCCAAGACAGAACTGATTTCGGAGGGAAAAATAATGAATTTCATTCTACAGATGTTGATATCTCTACAACAGTTGTTAATAAACATTGTTATTAGGGCAGGATATAACCTAAACTAAGAAAAATATCTGAGCCTGCTCATTCTAGGCCCAGCCAAAATGCCTAAGAAAATAGTACATATACCTCTTTCTAAATAAGCCTGGAAAGTTTCCTTAATTTACCCACAACAACTCAATTTCTCTTTTCCCTTGTATTTCTAAAGTTTTTTGTTTCAAGTATTTTAATGCCATATTATTTTTCATAAAGGATCACGACTGCTGGAAATGCAATGAGAATTGTTCCCTTTAAAATGTAAAGAAAGCACCTTTTGTCTTATTTAATGTCTGAAACAAAGATTGTATGCTTGTCTTTTCTATTTGCCAATATGTTAAAAAAATGCTTGCTTGCCCTTTTATATTAAACTTTTCTGTATCATTTGGTTCTAGGTGTGTCTCTTGTAAAACAGTATATAGTCAGATTTCAAATCTTTCTGAGAGTCTTTGCCTTTTTTTTTTTTTTTTTTTTTTTTGAGATGGAGTCTCGCTCTGTCACCCAGGCTGGAGTGCAGTGGCATGATCTCGGCTCACTGCAAGCTCTGTAGCCCGGGTTCACGCCATTCTCCTGCCTCAGCCTTCCAAGTAGCTGGGACTACAGGCGCCCACCACCAAGCCCGGCTAATTTTTTTGTATTTTTAGTAGAGACGGGGTGTCACCGTGTTAGCCAGGATGGTCTCAATCTCCTGACCTCGGCCTCCCAAAGTGCTGGGATTACAGGCATGAGCCAACACACCCGGCCGAGTCTTTGCCTTTTAATAGAGTATAAAGAGTATAAAGTATTTGTATTTTCTTGCTGTTTATTTTTTTGATTTGGATTGATAGATACTGCATTTGCTTTCTTCTGACCGAGGGATGTGAAACATATATATTTATTTTTACTTCCCCTTAGTAACAATATTTGAATTTTTCCAAAACATCTTTTAACTTAAATTCCTCTGTATATTACAGTCACTAATAAATGAATCTTTCCAATTCTCCCACATGTAAGCAAGGGGCACATCTAGATTACATAACCTAGGTTTTAATTTGTCTATTGGGCCAGTACAGTGCTTTTTACAACAGTATTTGGTAAAGTTATTTGATATATTGATGGTCACTGGCAAATTAATTAGCATTAACACAGGGAGAAAATGCTTATTTGATGTAAGGGGAACATATTCGGAAAAAGTAAAAACTTACTGCTTAAAACAATATCTGGTTAAGCCTTTTGGCCTGAACCTCCATTTTCCAGTAATTCACCAAAATGACAAACATAAAGAGAAAAACACAAGGTACCTGCTATATGTTTTTCAGGCCTTTTGGAAAACATGGAGTTGCTCCTTTAGGTACATAAGTGGGAATCTACAAGAAAGGTGATATTGTAGACATCAAGGGAATAGATATTGTTCAAAACGGAATGCCCTGCAAGGGTTGCCATCCAAAACTGGAAGAGTCTACAATGTTCCCCAGCATGCTGCTGGCAATGTTGTCAGCAAACAAGGTAAGGGCAAGGTTCTTGCCAAGCGAATTAATATACATGTTCAGCATTTTAAGCACTTGAAGAGCCAAGATAGCATCCTGAAACATGTGAAAGAAAATAATCAGAAAAAGAAGGAAGCCAGGCCAGGCATGGTGGCTCATGCCTGTAATCCCAGCACTTTGAGAGACCAAAGCAGACGAATCACTTGAGCTCAGGAGTTTGAGACCAGCCTGGCCAACTTGGTGAAACCCCATCTCTACTAAAAATACAAAAATTAGTTGGGTGCGGTGGTGGGCACCTGTATTCCCAGCTACTTGGGAGGCTGAGACAGGAGAATCACTTAAACCCAGGAGGCGGAGGTTGCAGTGAGCCTAGGTCATGCCACTGCACTCCAGCCTGGATGACAAAGCAAGACTCCGTCTCAAAAAAAAAAAAAAAAAAAAAAGAAGGAAGACAAAGAGAAAACTACCTGGGTTCAAGGGAAGCCCCAGCCTGCTTCGAGAAGCACACTTTGTGAGACCCAGTGGAAAGTAGCCTGAGCTGCTGGAGCCCATTCCGTACGAATTCACAGCAGAATCGCTGTAAGAAGAACAAAGGCCTCTGGGCTGTAAAAAATAAATAAAGTCTATTTGAGTGATAATATTGTTTTTTGTTTGTTTTGTTTTTCTTCCCTTTAATTTAACTGAGGATATAGGGAGAGAACGCATTTTTATTCTAAGCTAAATTGAGAGTACCAGTATAGTGACTGCAGTTCAATATTCAAATAGTTGAATTTTCTTGACCAAACAAAAAAAGATTCAAATTGACTTACCAAATTTCATGTATTGAGGGTGAATTGTAAGCTTCATTTTCAGCTCAGACTCCAGAAACTGACTTCGTTAATTGGGACAATTAAGAATCACCAAGGGTATAATTGCCCCTTTCATGTTGCTTTGGGAAGAAAGAGAGTGATTTATCTCAGAAAACAAGGGCCAAAGAGAAGGAGAAGATTTTGGTTAAAGAGGAACACCAGGAAAACTGTTTTGTAATCAACTCATCTCAACAGATGATAAAAAACCTTCAGTGCCTCCCCCGGACAGTAGAAATTATAGAATATCTGAAATCAGTTGTTTTAAAAATCTCTGGTCTACTTTGGCAAAGCAAAAGATCTTGTCAGCTATCTATGCCACCTGCTACCTTTGGCCAATGCTTTAAACACACACACACACACACACACACACGTGAGTACCAGAATCAACCAAAAAACTAGTGTTGATTTTAGGGGGATGACAATAATATTATCATTCAAATCTATAGTGTCAAAAACCTTCTAGATTTTGGACTACCTGGGGGACCTAGAGTAAACCACTCTTAAACAGTTAACTTAGTGTATATCATCTGTATAGATTATATCAATATAATTGCAGTGATCAAATTTTGTAAATATCACATTTGAATACTGTTGAGGCTTTGATAATTGTGAGTCTGATGTAATGATATACTTGTGAGTCTGATATACTAATGGCACAAACCTGTGGAGATATCTGAAAACATGAACTTTAAAGCTTTTATGATTCTACCATTTGAATATATCATATGATATATTATAAATTTTCTTATGAAAATTTAACAGACTATAACTATTGAAAAAACAAACTTTGTTTTTAAATTTTCATAAGAAGGCTGACCATATGAATCCTAAAAAGACAAGGAATCCATTATGGAATGAGTTATCAATATTTGCTGTGTCTACCTGACACCAAAGTACCAAATTTAATCAGATGTGTTTTGTCTACACAAGGCCACCCATCTGGCTGTGGAATCTCCCGGTTTCTCATTGTTCTTCCCATAAATAATATTTTGCTTGGTAAGAATGAACAATTATTTTTATCGCTCATCTTCAAAACACTGCAATACCTTCTGGTCCTCTGGGATCAATTTCAATTTTATTTTAGAAATCTATGAACCATAGAATAGGTTGCATTGCATTTGACTTTTGATTTGTTAGACTAAATTAAAGTAATTTAAGTAAGAAAAAAATAATTTTTTTCTATGACCTCTGCAAGTGTTCCATGCAAGCTGTAAATTTTCAAAACTGGCATAAACATTTAGCTAAAACTTATTATACCTTGATCTGCCTAGCTCTGCCCTTGATCTGAGCAGAAATATGAGAGGTGCCCTGTGTCAAGATATGAAAAATGATGCAAAAAGGAGGGAAAATTAGATCTTTATAAGCTAAGACTGAGGAAAGAAAAGTGTGAAATTGGAAAAGACAACATTTCTGCAGCCCATCCTTCCTGCTAAATCATCTGCCCTAGTGAAAGGAGACCTTGAAGTGAACTCTTTGAAGGCCTACAGGCGAATTTCTTGGTCTGTTCATGAGAACTGCTCATCTCCGGAGAAGGCCAGATTTAAATTTCTAGGTCTGTATTCAGCAAATGCTTGATGCAGAAAATGAAAGTTTGCTATTAAACTTTGGTCAGTTTGTTATTACTTTGCTATAATTTCAGCATCACTTTGAATTTAACAAGCACTAAAAATGTGTTAGAGGTCCCTGGAGGCACATGGCACCGCACCACAATTTATTTTACAGACATTACTTCAAAATATTAATAAAGAGCCACCAGACTAATCAATTTGGTCCAACCTTTTTTCTTGCCACAAAGGAACACAGGGTTGCTGATAACGATGGTCCACCCTATATTTAAGTGTCATTAAAATCAGCTCTATGCAAGCCTAAAATGCCAGCCATTTATGTTTTAGAAAACAAGCGCAGAGTAAATTTGTCTAAACGTCTCAGCTAAAATGAATGTATTACCAAAAATCATCTTTCTAGTCCTTGCTCATTAACACTTGGCCAAGATTCATCTATCAGAAAATATAGTCTGCATCTGGAACCCTGAATAAATGAGGTGCAATAAAGACTAGTATGTGGCAGTTAGAGACTCATGGGAATTAAAGCCATCAAGAAAAGGGACACAATGAGGGTCGTAGCCAAACAGGGAATATCTGGGATGATAAGGCAGGTGGTTAAATATGAAAATAGAGGCAGAATTCTTCATGGGTTTACCTATATTTTCTTAGCTACAAGTGGATTCTTCCCTTCCCAAATGTTATTAAGCAACCAAACATAACCTGGAATGAAGTTAGTCCTTTAATTTTGTTATAAATCCTTTATGCAGAGAAATAATTTAACACCACTTGTAGACTTAAAACAGTGGGCTCTTGGCCAGGCGTGGTAGCTTACACCTGTAATCCCAGAACTTTAAGAGGCTGAGGTAGGAGGATTGCTTTGAGGTCAGCAGTTCGAGACCAGCCTGGGTGACACAGCAAAACCCCAATCTCTATTAAAAAAAATAAATAAAAATTAGAGGGGCATGGTGGGCTCCACCTGTAGTCCTAGCTACTAGGAGGCTGAGGTGGAAGGATTGCTTGAACCTAGGAGGTCGAGGTTGCAGTGAGCTAGGATTGTGCCACTGCACTCCAGCCTGGACGACAGAGCACCCTGTCTCTCTCTCTCTCTTTCTTTTTAAGTGGATTTTTATAGGCAAGACTTGGTAATAACTACATTTTTGAAAGTCACTTAGATATGCACTCAGGTCATTCCACTCAAGGTCTCAGAAAACCAAAATGTTCTTACTTTTCAGAAAAAAAATTTTAAACTCTCTGTGACAGCCTGCTCTGATTTTAGTAGCTAGTATTAAATTCTGTTAGGCTTTCAAATTCTTTTGAGACATTGGTAAAAAGCAGCCTTAAAACTCAAGTAGACTGTATGTGTTACCAAAGCCCCAAAACAAAGATATTGCTGAAGAGCCTACTTAGACACGAAGATTGCTAGGATTATGTTCAACCTTTAGTCTCCTGAAGAATCACCTAGTTTGTGACACACACCAATTGTTAGAGCATGAACTTGCGCTGGTGTACTGTCAGGTTCTGAGAGCTCACCTTCTATTTCCACATCATTCTTCCCTAGTCTCAACTATCTTTTAAGGCACCGTTATTTCTGAAAAAAAAAAAAATCTCTCCATTCCTTTGATAAAAAATTAAATTTATTATGGCATGAAAATTAGTTTGTGCCTTTCTGCACTCATAACACCTCAGAAATCTTTTGAACAATGAACTCAATGTGTGAAGTCATCATACAAAATTAGAGAGGTGGGGAGAATAGGATTTGTTACACTAAATTATTTTTAAATTGTCTTTGAAGAAGAGTAACTTTTGTAAACATTTTAGCAACTACAAAATGTCTGCACTTCAGATTAAAATGAAGTCTTTCCAGTTGACATGCTTTATTAATTAGAGAGAGGGGACAGTTGTTTGGAGTAGCAATTATTTAATCCCACAGAAGTTAACTACTCTAGGAGAAAGGGATCAGTCTTATTGACCATCTGTTATGGGGAAAGCATTAAACTTGGCATGTTAAGTACTCATCTTAATTAATTCTCACAACCTTCGGAGATAGGCATTTGCTTCCATTTTACAGGACAGGAAACTGAGGCTTAAAAAGGTTAAGTAGCTTCTTCAAGATCCTTCATCAAATAAACAGCAATCAGGATTGTGACTCAGGTCTTTCTGACTAGGAATCTTGTGCTCTTTATATTATATAGAGTTGTTGAAATAAAATGGGATTAGGCACATGGGTTCTGATAAAAATTAGATGTGACAGAATTTTTGAACAGTGTAATCTAATAGGAGATAAATTCTGTCTTACATATTTTAACTGAATCTCTTTCAGGGCTAGTTTAGAAATATCAGAATAGCAATGTTCGAGAGATAAAATATAATATCAACCTACAGTTGTATTTCTTCTGGATCCAATTTTTTGCATGTTTCTGTAAACATACAAAGATTATTTAAAATGTTCTATTTTTAAGCTATGGAAAAATACTGGCTGGCTATTACTGAACCATTTTCCCTTTCCTCCTGGCTATTTAAATGGACTACAATTTGAAGCCACCATTGTATTTAGATGTGGCCAAATGACTGATTTCTTGCCAACAGAATGTGGGTGAATATGATTGCCTCATTTCCAGGCATGATCCATAAATCCTCCCCAAAGGCAAAACCCAGTGTACCCTTAGAAGCCACATGTCAGAGATGAAAGTCTCTGGACCCACAAATAATTGTGTGGGTCAGAGTTCAAAATGTCTGCCAATGCAACAGCATCTCTTTATTTAAGTAAAAAATAGACATTGTATGAAATCAAGTGACTATATGTCCCACTATGCACAGAACAGTTTCAGTTTATACTGCTTATCCCAGTGTATTTATTAAGAGCTCTCCCTTTCATTCTTACAATTGCTCCAGCTTGAATAATAAGTGTAGTCTCTGTAGTAATAGGTCACAGAGATTTACATGTTATGACAAATAGCATTACCTTTCCAAAAACATTGGGTTTTATTTGTTGTACATTTATTTTCTTTAGCATACAAT
Source organism: Pan troglodytes (assembly GCF_028858775.2). Classification (NCBI taxonomy): domain Eukaryota; kingdom Metazoa; phylum Chordata; class Mammalia; order Primates; family Hominidae; genus Pan; species Pan troglodytes. The sequence goes on along the minus strand of NC_072412.2, from coordinate 80,054,124 downwards.
GGCTAAGCCAGCTATTTTTATTTTAAAGGTTTAAAAGAAAAACAAAGGCATACACAATAAATTGCAGCGTATATGATTTATTCTCTATATTTAAGACTCTTGGCCCATTTTATTAATGTCTATTTCAATGTGCCCTTAGTAAACAATGAGTATATATATGAATGGAAAGCAAACATATGTATGATTTACTCCCTGGCAAAGATAACCCTGGGTTTAGTGCCTGGTATATAATAGTACTTAATTAAATATTTGTTCCTAATGCTATGTTATCATTTCTATTATTTTTCTATTTTTGTTTTATTATTACTTTTAATAAACTGCTGATTAAAAATATAAATTAATACAATGTTTTTAAAAAGTAATCCGATAAAATTATTTAATCAGTGTTCATTACCTATGTCTAAGTAATCTAATTTCTAAAAACCTGTCCCCTTCAATTGAAAATGAGAGATCTACAATTCACAATAATCTACACACAAATGGGACTTATTAGTCTAAGTAATTGAGAATTCCAAGAATAAATTTTCTATAGGCAACAATGAATAAGGGATCAATAACGTTACAGGGAAGTCTGTATTTCTCTGCATCTCTTAACTTTTCCTTTCTCTGTACGTTCACCTCATTCCATGGAAACATTTTATCTCCAAGGCTAAGGATGTGCATCACATCCTCACAGTTCAGCAATCCCAACGTAATAAATCCGTCTTCCATGACGGTTCCATCGACAAAGTCTCAGGGAGCACTCCATGTCACCGGGTGTGGTACCCATGTCCATCATTGAACCATCCCTGAGAGATGAGAATGGGTTATTCTGACTGTCTAACTTGATCTGGTTACCACTCCGGTGGTGGTGTTGGTTGGGTGGGGGTGGTGCATTAGGCTAAATTGCCCCATCAGAGACACACTAAGTTGGGGAGGGGGAGTTTCTGAAAGGAAGCAAAGAGGAGCAGACAGACAATTCCACAACATACCACTATAGATAGATATGGAAGCAAAGATATAAGATATGAATACAAAGATGTTTGCTACATTTTTCTGTTGGTAAAAATTTATAACAATTTTATATCAAGCAATGGGGGATTTTTAAATGATTAATAATATATCTATAAAATTTAAGATTATACAAGGAACAAAATCATAGCTTTGATAAATACTTAATAATATGGAAAAGGTTCACAATATATTAGTGTAATAATTTTATGTGTCAAATTGACTGGGCCATGGGGTGCCTAGATATTTGATTGAACATTATTCCGGATGTGTCTGTGAGGGTGTTTCTAAATATGATTAACATCTGAACCAACAGACTAAAAGAAGCAGATTACCTTTCCCATGGGGAAAATTGGATGGCAGGCCTCAGCCAATCCACTGGAGGCCTAAATCAAACAAAAATTTGGGTAAGGGAGATTTCACTTATCTCTGCATTATTGTCTTTAAGCTGGCATATTGTTCTCCTACCTTTCAGACTCAGAGTTGGACTGAAATTTATACCATCAGCTGCCCTGGTTCTCAGGCCTTTAGAGTGGGACTGGAACTGTATCATTGAGTCTCCTGGGTCTCCAGCTCACTGGCTGCAGATGATGGGATTTCTCAGCCTCGATAATCTTATGAGCCAATTTCTTATTTAACATTAGTTAATTAGTTAATTTCTCATTTAACTAATCTTTATTTTTCAAATTTTCAAACACTAGCCAATTTGTTGTCTTTTAAAATGCTTTTAAACAATATTGTCTATGTATTAGGGTTCTCCCGAAAGATAGAACCAATAGGAGATATATAGAGATACAATATAGAGATACAATTACAGATATAAATCGAGATATAGATATACATGTACACATACATCTATGAAAGGGGTTTATTAGGAGAATTATGAGAGACTCATGACAAGCTATCTGCAAGCTGAAGAACCAGGGAAGACATTAGCGTGGCTCAGTCCATGTCCGAAAGTCTCAGAATTAGGGAAGCCAATGGTGTAATTCTCGGTCTGAGGCTGAAGGGCCGAGGGGCTGGGTGGGGTGCTGGTGCAAGTAAAGTTCAAAAGCCAAAGAACCTGGAGTTCTGGTGTCAAAGGGCAGGAGAAGAGGGGTGTCCCAGCTCCAGGAGAGAGAGAGGTTGAGAGAGAGAGAACAAAGAGAAAGAATTTGCCTTTCCTCCTTTAGTCCTATCTGGGCCTTAGCCAATGGGATGGTGCCTACCCTCACTGGGTGAGGGCAGATCTTCCTTACTCAGTCTACTGAATCAGTGCTGATCTCTTCCAGAAATACCCTTACAGACACACCCAGAAATAGTGCTTTACCAGCTATCTGGGAATCCCATGATCCAGTCAAGTTGACCCCTAAAATTTACCATCACAGTATATGCATCTGCTTTTGTATCATAAAGAGGAATATAATAACCATTTTATTAACATAAAATAAGGTTCTTGAAACAGTGGATGAAATAGTTTGTAAAATACTTCAAAAGAATGCTATTTAGAGGTTGATTTTTAATGGGAAGTGGGGCATAGGAAGGGAGAGAATTGTGAAAAACAAACAGTATTTTAGGATGACTCCCAGATTTCTATATTGGTTGACTAAATATATGGTAACGTTATTAACTAGTTAATGCAGAAGCAGGATTCCGTTTGAAGATGAGAGTGAGATAAGATAAAGAGTTTAGTTTCAGACACAGCAAATTCAAGGAGACTATTGGTTTTCCAGCAGATGTGTCCAAAAAAAATATTTAATACATAGTTTGAAGTTCCAGGGAGAAGTTGGCTGGAGATAGAAATTTGTGAGCAATCAGTATGCAGATTTTAGTTGAATCTATAAAAGCTTGTGCGGAGAGGGCAGAATAGGGTGGAAATCATAGAGAGTTCTGACACGCAGTGAAGTGTGAGAGGAAGGAATAGAAAGAAGATGCTGCATTGTCAGAAAGGTAAAAGGAGAGACAGGAAAGAGTTCTGTAAAATGATGTAAAAGGGTAGACAGTTTCAAGAATAGATAGCGGCCAACAGCCACTTCTTCATTGAAAATTTATGCTTCTCCTTCTTTAGTAAAAAGTTGCCACTGACCCAGCAAGAAATACATTCCCAGCCTCATGTGTATTTTGGTGGTGCCATTTTACTAGTTTCAATCAATAGAATGTGAGTACCAAGGCAATTGAAAGAGAGGTATGCCACCTCTGTCCTCTTATTCCATTTCTAAGAGCTGGAAGCAGAGGACTACAAGATCTAACTCATGACAGAGCAACAATAAGGAAAGAGAGAGGGTCCCTGAGTCATCACACAGAGGAAAGCCATCCTCACCTAAAAAACACCCATGTCAGACTATGATGTGAGCAAGAAATAAATTATTCTGCCAAGGTTCTAAAATTTTGGGGGGTTGTTATTATAACTACTATTGTCATAAGTAAAATATGAACTGAAAATTGTCTGTTGAATTTGACTGCTAGGAAATGATTGCTAACACAGGGATGGTTAGATAGTAGGTACACAGAGATGCAAAGTCAAGGAAGTTTTTTGTTCTAATATTAGGACCCACGGAGATTTAATCTTTTTTTTAACAGGCTGAGCACAAGCCATGAGAGAGAGAATGAGTCTGTAGAACAGAGAGGAAATTATCCATAGAGCAAAGGTCATCGAGGAGTCCTAAGGCCATGGGAGGTAATGACCTTGATCACAAGGATAGACACCTCTTCCAATGACTGTCAGAGGTTGGAGGAAGTGAGAAAAGATGAATAAATGCAGAAGATCAATCTGAGAGGGCACTTGAAGGTTCTAGTAAATATTATAAACATAATCATTGTTGAGCATCAAAGTTGTATATATTTTGGCAATTAAATGCCTGTTGTAATACTCTAAATTTTTCAAAACCCACAAGAAGACACACTGGTATCTATATGCTGTCATTTTCTACTTAATGTTATTGAAAAAGAAACCTCTCACCTTGAGTTTTCTTCAACTTGCTCATTCTTATTTATTCTCCTTTGAAGGTGATACATAAGATAAAGATCCCTTCCCACAAAACAACGTTACCAAAGATCTAACATCAAATACTGTCCCTAGAAGAGAACTGTATATTAAGAGTAATTCTTTAGTTTTCAGACACTACTTTCTGACTAAAAGAAACATGACAAGGCAATGCGATTATTCGTCTTCGGGTTTGCGATATTTCTGACTTACAGATATATTTATCTCTACACAGCCTCACCGTGGGACTGAATGTAATCAAACTAAACTAAAAATGTCCCCAAGTGCTGGAAATGATAGAAATAAATGAGGCAATAGAGAACAGGAAGTGATGGGGTAGGGGAAAGAGAAAGAAAAGCCATGTTCAGTTTCTTCATTACATTCAGTTTCTTAAAGCAGTGGTCTGCATGTCTGGCCTAAGCCCCCATTTTTATGTATTATTACATTTTCACTATAATGCCTTTTGATCTTTTATAATGGAAGTGTGTGTCTGTGTGACTAATGTGAGACAATCTTTGTTAAATGAACAAGATTTATGCTCATGAAGCAAATGTATTGTTTCACAGATAGTCGTTCTAAGCCTTCTCTCTGTGTATTTTTCCTCTTGGATCATGGGCAAGTCCCATAGCTTTTCTGGCCCCCTCACTAGAAAAGTCTCATTTCAGATTTGAAAATAGCTAGACCAATGAAATAAGTACAATTTGTAAGATCCTTCAAGTTAAAGCTGTCTGCAGCTCAGGTCTGATGCAGGCAAGGAAGCCTTGAGTGCAGAGCTCAGCGTGTCCAGCTTGCTCCAGCATGTTCTAACTCAAGTTCCTGGACCCTCACCAGCCAGCATGAAAGAAGCGGAAGATAGTTTGTGGGCAAAGAGCACATGCTTAGGGTGCAGATGCAGTCATGATATGCTCTTGAGTCCTTCTAAACAGAGAGCACGGTACAATCATCCCTTGCTTTCCGGATGCTTTCTTGTGGGTTTGGGGTTTGTTTGTTAGCGGGGAGGAAGAAGCGGAACTCTCTCTGTGCCTTTCTAAGGTAGATTGTGCCACTCCTCGCGCTGTCTTTAGGCTTTCCTCCCTCAGCCTGTGGGCATCCAGCAACCCACCTCACTCATGCCTCTTGGAGGTCCTTCTGTTCTTCCAGGCAGTGTGCTTGGGCTCTGTCGCCACTGGGCCCACAAGGAAACTCTCTCTCTCTTATCCAGCACCTTGGTTGCAAATCTTCTTCCAGGACCGCCATTTTTCTTTGATACCAGGCGGGGGTACCCCTACCACTAGTCTGTTGGCAGGAGGCAACAGTAGTCCTCCACTTCCAGAACACGTTTGTCAAGCCTTCCAGTTGGCTCTCTTAAAGCTCCTGAAAACTTTTTCCTAGGGATTCTCATTCTCCCTTTCTCTTCATGTACACACTGTCATTCTGGCTCTTGCTCTTGCTCTGTCTCAAATTTCCACCGTTTTATAGGCTGGAAGTGTTTACCCTTGGCATCTGCTACGTGTCCTTCCTTAGGGATATAGAGTTACTTGGCAGTTCTTATGTCCTTATCACCTTTGAGACAAGACACAAGGACATAAAAGCCCCACTGCAGCATCCTAATACATTCATTTACTTAACTTCCCTCCTCTAGACTAGAAGCTCGCCAAGGGCAGAGACTTTGTGCACTACCGTGTTCCTCAGCACCTGACATGGTGTCTGGTACATAGTAAGTGCTCAATAAATATTTGTTAGATGAATAAATTCTGTTCTATTTATTCATTTCTGAATTAAAGCTCTTTTCTTTTTCTTTTCTTTTCTTTTTTTTTTAGAGACAGATTCTTGCTTTATTGCCCAAGTTGGAACACATTAGCATGATCATAGCTCACTGCAGCCTCAAACTCCTGAGCTCAAGTGATCCTCCCACCTCAGCCTCCCAAGTGGCTGGGACTACATTATGATGGGCTCTTTTTTTTGTTATTTTTTTTGTAGAGACAAGGTCTCACTATGCTTGCTATGTAGCCCAGGCTGGTCTCAAACTCCTGGCCTCAAGTAATCCTCCCGCCTTGACCACCCAAAGTGCTGGGATTGAAGGCATAAGCAGGCCTATTCTTATGGCTGCCCAAAGCCCAAATTAGCCACAGGAAGGTATGGTCTGACTTTAAGAATGGAAGCATTTTATTTCTTTTTGTCACACAATGATTAGCTTTTATATAGACTTGCACAAATTAGAGAACTCTTCACTATTTTTTTGTTAGCATGGGCTTAAATAAGGTGATATTAAATGAAATAATTTGACTGACAGAGGAGATTTTAAAGATCACCTAGCTACTAGGCTTAAAAAAAGAGATTGAAGGACTTGTGCTAAGTCTCAAGAACAGCTAGTTCTTGGCAGGGTAGAAGGCGGAACACAAAATTGCTCTCAGTTCAACAAGACAGTATGTTCCTTTTATTGAACACCAGGCAGTATCCATACTACCTCAGAAAGTACTTGCAAACCAGATCAAGTTAAGGTTTTTGTTTTGAACATAATTAGATGCTTCTTATTGGCAGACCTCATCATTTGTAATTTATCGGAAGAGAGGAAATGTTTTAAAAATGTATGACTTTCTTATACAATTCTAACCAAACTGGACATATTGATTATTTGACTGACTGACACTGAAGTTTACAAAATGATTTTTTTTTTCAAGAGATTTAAAGTAATTATTTGAGATGTAAGTCTGATCCTGGCAAAACTGTATTTCTATAACTTTGCCACCAGTTGCTGTCTTCAGTAAAAATCTATTTATACCCTGTAACATAGAGACTTTTCTCTCTCTCCATAGAATTCCTATGGAAATTGCAGCTGGAACTGAAACCCTTCTAAGGCAGTAATGAGTTATCACTAGCTCTTGTAACCTGCTGAGTATATTTCTTATCCCCGCTGTTAGATTATAAGCAATATGTAGACATTTGATCCCACTTTGTATCTTCTTACAGCACCTAGTACAGAATGGATATTTATTAATATGTTTGCTGAATAAATGCACCAACATTTAAAGTCTGTGGAGTTTCTCTCTTGGGGCTACTACTCCATCTTCTTTAAGTATTATATGAACAGTATCTCAGAAAATGTAAATTTTAAAAGTAACAGGAAATCCCTCGGAAATTCAGAATATTTCTTTATAAACAAATTGTCTAACTTTTCTTCCAAGTTTGACTTTTTTATCATTTTATGGTATTCCTAGACTTGTCTTTAATATTCCCACACAGGAATTATTGTCCTTAGCCAGAAAATGCACAAAATTTTGTTTTGGACTTACAGGTCTTGTAGGGGATGAAAAGTTACCTTCTCTGGCTCATTACCAAGTTCATGGTTGAAATCCCTATAACAAAAGACAGCTTAATGAGAGAAAAATTATACAAAATTATTTAATATAAGTTCTATGTGACATGGGAACCATAAGAATTGAATACACAAATAGGAAAAACTGTGTATTTTTAATGCCAGTTTTGGTGTTTTGTTTTGTTTTTTGAGACAGAGTCTCACTCTGTCACCCAGGCTGGAGTGCAGTGGTGCGATCTCGGCTCACTGCAACCTCCGCCTCCTGGGGCCAAACGATTCTCCTGTGTGAGCCTCTCAAGTAGCTAGGACTACAGGCATGCCCCACCGATCCCGGCTAATTTTTGTATTTTTAGTTGAGATGGGGTTTGATCAGGTTGGCAAGGCTGGTCTCAAGCTCTTGGCCTCAAGTGATCTGCCTGCCTCAGCATCCCAAAGTGCTGGGATTACAGGTATGAGCCACCGTGCCTAGCCGCTTAATGCCAGTTTTGATGAAGAAATGGATAGTCATGGAGAAGTGTGATTGAACAAAGGGGGTATGATCCAACGGTAATAAACTGGGGGTACTTAGCAAGGCCTATTTGTTCACATTATTATCTGTGTCCCTGTGTTCTTGTGTGTTATTTGTGTCCCTTTGTCTTCCAGGTATAGGAAGGGCACCTCTAGAATAAGGGTCTTATGACCTGTTTCAGGGGAGAAGGGACAGGGAAGATGAGAATAATATTCCTGCTTCTACTGTTTTCTCAAATGCTGAGGTGCCATATTTTGGTGTACTATGTTCTGAATCCCATCAAACTCATACGAGGTTACTGACATTTAATGACTTTCTGAACTCACACTATGCACCAGTTCTTCCATTCGACAATGTTGGAGCAGGAAAGCATCTGATGTGTCTAAGGCACAGGTCTTTTTCAGCTGGGTTTGAATGCTACTTCTTCCTTTTACTGATTTATGATGTTGGCAATTTAATTAGTGTCCCTAAATCTTAATTTCCCCTTTGATAAAGTGGACATGATAGCAGAAACTATCTCATAGGGTAGTCAGGATGAATAAGAAAATGAAATCTATAAAGCATTGGGCATGTTGCTTGATTCCTACTAAGTACTCAGTACAATGTGTTAAAATGTTTGGTCATAATTGTCAGAATTTAACCAATTTCCTTATGCTGATTGTACCTTCTTGACCTAAAGATAATGAATTACAAGAGATTGTATTTAAATAATTCCAGATGATACTCTGAGCACCACCATATATAAGGGATGATGATAGGTTTTTATGAATGTATAGTTTTGTAAGGGATACCCACATATACAATCAAGTACAGGGAGGACAATTATAGCCATAGTTGGCAAAGTCAAGGTTCTTATAAATGATTTGCAGTTCAGAGGAGAAAGGGGTCAATTTATGCTAAATGCTGGTAAGAGACTGGTTCAAAGAGGGCTTCACTGGGGAGGGGACGTAAGAGCTGGGACTTGAAAGGTAAAGAGGACTTGGAGAGGAAATAATAGGAAGAATGGTACTGTCACCCAAGGAATCATGCAAGGAGAGGCTTGAAGGAAAACACAAGGAATGTTTGTTGAGCCTCCTGATGTTCATGGAGTATGGTGGCAGCTCAGAGTTTGAAGGTAGATTGATGGGCAGCCACAGAGTTCCGAATGTCTCACCACAGGACCATGGCCTGTATTCTGAAGACAATCAGAATCCATTGCAGATTTTGGAAGCACCATTCTGGTAGTAAAAGATAAGTAGAGGGAGGGAAAAGATTAAGGAGGAGAAACCACTGAAGTTATGAAAATTAGTAGTACAACTGAGGAGTGATGAAGGCCAGAGCCAAGGCTGTGTTAGAGGAAATAGATAGAAAAGTTAGACTCAGACCACAGATGAGACAGCACCTGAGGCACAGATGTCTGTGAGGTGTATGGATAAGATATAAGGAATGCTTTTGTTTCAATGACAATGTAAAGCAGGTAATGATGAAGGAAACCAAAAAGACAAGGTTTGTGTTTGGGGGAGTGGCCGGAGGAGAGGGGAGGAGAGGAGATGATGTTGGTTTGAAAAATGCTAAGTTCAAAATGTTTAGAGGAAATACAACTGGAAATGTTTAGCTAACAGTTGGATATATGAATCTGGAATTCTAGAAAGAGTTAGGTTAGAAATAGAGATGCAGATATGCAAGTGAACTGCATAGAGGTAACATTTGAAACCATGAGAGTAAATGAGAGCACCCCAAAAGAGTATAGAGCTAGAAAGAGACTTCAAATCAAGTCTTAGGAAGTGACTTCCTTAAAGGACAGTTGCTGGAAGAATAAGCAAAGAAATTTTGAAAAATGGAGAACTGGGAGAGGCTGGAGTCCTAAAGTCAGAGATGAAAGAGTCCCAAGAGTGAGCTGGGGATAATTTTTCCATGTCCACAGTCACTGCCATAGTTTAGTTCCTCGTATTTCTTGCCTGAATTTCCTGCATGACAGAGGAAATGCTGGCATGAGTTTTGTAAAATGAAAATTTTCTCATGTCCTTTCTTGGCATAAAATCCTTTACTAATTCTCCATCACCTTCAGAATTAAGTATTTGAGGAGCAAAAAATATCCCTCCGGTACCAACCACTTGCTTACCTTTACGTCATCAGTCACCATTCCTCTCCTTTATAACCTAAGTTTTTCTTGAAGTTCTCAAAAATATCTGTTCTTTCTCCTGATCTGACCTTCCAATATGCTTCTTTTGCATGGAACCTCCTCCCCTGATCCAAAAAATCTGTTCGCCTTCAAGCCTCAGCTGAGGTGTCATTTGTTTCTATCTAACCTTCCCCACTCCTACTCACACTCATTGTGTCCAACACACACACACACACACACACACACACACACACACACAGAGTTGGGATTAAACATCTCTCTAATGTGTTTCCACAATACCCTAAAACAGGAATTGTAGCACTTTACACTTGATAATAATTATATTTGCAGCTGCAATAACCATGTGCCAGACATTACACCAAACATACCATACACCACATCACATTTTATGCTCTAAACAAATCTACAAAGTACTTTTGTTATCCCTGCTTTACAAAAGAGAAAAAAACCACACTAGCAATGATATAGAGTGACAAATGCACGAGATTATTCATCAAGACATTATTTGTGATGGTAAAAGATTGGAGAAAATCCAAACACCTATCGATAGAGGATTGGTTGAATAAATTATGGCATAGACACAACACACAAGGAAATATTATACAATGTATAAAAGGAATAAGGAGGTTTCTTATTACACGGAGTAATTGCTGAGATATATTTTTAAGTTAAAATAAAGCAAGGTGCAGAAAATTTGATAAAGAAAACGTTGGAAGGAAAACCAAAAACAAACAAATACCAATGGTTACCTATACCGTGAGAGAAGAAACAACGTGAAGGGTACAGGAATACAAAGATTTCTTTGGATATACCTTGCTACACAGTTTCAGCTTGGGAATCATGTAAATAATGTACATATTTTTAAAATTTAAAAGAGCTTTCTCTAAAAATAAGTAAAAATAAATAAATGTAGTTGTATACAAAATTAATAAAACAATATAACAAAGAAAACAATCACGTGACATTAAAATACAATATTTGATTACATCTCCACATTGGAATATTTTCTGAAGACAAATAGAGCTGTAAAAATATGTGAAACTTTGTTTAGTAATTTTATTGTTAGCATTAGGTTGGTGCAAAAGTAATTTCAGTTTCTTTGTAATAGTACCAATAGTAATTTTGGTACTAATACCCTAAGATTATATATAAAAATACATACACACATATGTATAGACATACTATATATATATAATTTTTTATATATACTAACTATACCCAATACACATATATTTCTCTTACACTGAAAACTAAGAATTTCATTGTTAGAAAAGAAATAAAAGTATAAAATTAAAGAAATTAGAAAAATCAGCAAGAACATGTGTTTTTTTTTCAAAAATATGTATTTCTTAAATATGTTCACTATAAGAAGCAATAAGAACCCAGTAAAATAAATTCTGGCCCAATTTCTTTTACTGGCCCCTAGATTTTGGTGCCTAAATATCATTTCCCACAATAGGACCAATAGCTAATTCTAGATCTGAAAAAATATACCAACTGAGCCTGGGAGCCTTTTTTTGGGGCAGGAAAAGAAGGAAGCAATGAAAGTCCTGTGGAATTATTTAAGAATAACACTAAAGCCAACTTAAAGAGGCTTTCTTTGGACAGAGATAGAAAAATTGGAGAATCAAAATGAATTAAGAGCTTAAAAGCAATAATTCCAGCAGCAATGAACATATCTAGCACCTAGATCTTGGTTTCTAATACCATTTTCTAAAAAAAAAGGAACCAGAGCTCCTTAGAGAAAGAGCTTATTCAGAACTAAGGAAGGAACTTTATAAGATGAGCCTGGAGCATCTAGTAGTGCCAGAAGGTAAGGCAATGTTCACAAACAAACAAAAAAAAATTCACAGCAATAGGAGTATGTCAAATAGACACAGGAACTCACTGAAAGAGCTCCCAAAAGTCAAAGTTGGAACTATTTAAGCAATAAGATAAAGTCGTGATTGATTATAACCTAAAATATGAAATAAATACATTAGTCTTTACTGAAATAAATGATCAAAAAATAGAGACAAATCTCCCATGTGAAAGAATTCTAGATAATTTTGTAATACTCTACCATTAAATGTGGATGGCATATGGTGAATTCCTTCCACAGAATACAATATGGAAAGGCAGAAAAAAAGAGTGACTTTACACTGCAGAAATCTAAAAAACACTGCATCCACCAGGTGATCAAGGACATCAACAGTGATCAGTTATGTTGATTGCATGTATCCTTGATATGATGCGATGAAATGGAATTTTCCACTTTGGTCTTCCTCTCAGAAATCCATAATCTCAGTATAATCATGAAAAGGATATTAGACAAATTCCACTGGGGAACATTTACAAAATGTCTGACCAGCACTCTGTTAAGATTATCAAAAACAAGTCTAAAAAACTCTTACAGCCCAGGGGAGCTTAAGGAGAGACATCACAACCAAATGTTATGGTATCCTGGATGGGATCCTAGAACAGAAAAAGGATATCAGGTAAAAACTAAGGAAATATGAATAAAATATGCATTTTAATTAATAATAATGAATCAATAGTGTTTCATTAATCGTGGTAAATGATCCACATTAATGTAAGATGTTAATAATAGGGAGAATTGTGTATGGAGTATATGGGAATTCTCTGCAATTTTTTTGTGTAAACCTAAAGTTATGGCTACATTTCATTTACATATGTGAATATATCAAAATCTTTGACTTAATAATGACAAGAGAGAATGAAAAAATACCTGAGACTGGGTAATTTATAAGGAAAAGAGGTTTAATTGGCTCACAGTTCTGCAGGCTATAGGAAGCATGATGCTGCCATCTGCTTAGCTTCAGAGGAGGCCCCAGAAACTTACAATCATGGTGATAGGTAAAGGGGGAGCAGGCACCTCACATGGCCAGAGCAGGAGGAGCAAGAGAGCAAGGGGGAAGGTATTATGCACTTATAAATGACCAGATCTCACAAGCACTCACTTACTCACTATCATGAGGACAGTACCAACAGAACAATACTAAACCATTTATGAAAAATCTGCCCACATGATCCAATTACTTACCACCGGGCCCCACCTCCAACATTGGAGATTACAATTGAACATGAGATTTGGATGGGAGATCACAGACCCAAACCATATTAGCCCCACTCATCACTATTAGAGATAACTAGGGCATTAGTTACTATGAACACTGACAATTTGAAGAAAAAGAAATAGTCATTTATCTTGCTTGTCTTTATAAATTGTATTTCAGGGCAACCAAATAGTCCTAAATGATGTAAGGAAGTAATATTTTTAGATAAATTGTGGCTAACACATGTAGTAGGAAAAATACAATTAGAAACCACCATCGTGCAAGCCTCAATGAGATAATGGATTCCAGCAATAATCATCAGTGGATACAATCACTATATAAAAGTAGATTGAAACATTCCAATAAACAATTCTGGCTGTTCTGTTAAAAGTAGAAAATCAAAAACCTAGTTCCTCCTTATCTGGTATAATATGAGTCCCACAGAATCTTCTACTAAGTACTCCAGCTGAAAAAATATATATACACCTAGACTCCTCAAAAGTCTAGAGCTGGTTTCTATTTATAGAAATTATGGGAGATAAAAGAGCAAATTAAATGACACACAAGGAAGCAATCAAACAAATCCAAGCTGTGGGAAATTCTACAAGAAAACAACTAATCCAGTGTCAGTGGTAAGTCGATTGCATGAAAAAAAAAGAAGAGAAAAGGATCAAGGTAGGTAAAGAGCTAAAACAATCAAATGTGGTTTGTGAACATTGAATTCTGATTCAAACATATCAAACGTAAAAAGATATTTTTAGAAAGTCTGGGAATTTTAGTATGAACTTATTACTAAATCATAACAAAAATATTACGTTTGCATTTATTATATGTGATAATGGCATTAAGGTTATATAGAAAAAAGTTTGCTTGTTGTATAGATGCATACTGAAGTACGTAGGAGTGAAATGGAATGAGATCTGAGATTTGCTTTGAAATTCCTCAGTAAAGCAAAGGAAGGAAGAAAGGTCAGGAAGGAGGAGGGCAGAGAAGAAAAGAATGACAGAGGAAGCCCAAATGGCAAAACCTTGCTAATTCGGGAATCTGGGTTGTGGCTACAATGAAGTTCATATTGTACTTTTGTCTTTTGTGTATGCTTGAAATTGTCTATTAAAAATATTTTTTGCCATAGAAATTAATGCTTTAAGCCTCATATCCAGAAATGCAGATGCTGATATTTTTCAGGATTTTTCCCTGTCTCAGTAGTATATGACACTCTGCACTGAAATAAATTTTTTTTCCTCCACTTTTATTTTAGATTTAGGTGTTACATGTCCAGGTTTGTTACATGGGTAAGTTGTGTTTCACTGGGGCTTAGCGTATGTATGAGCCTGTCATTCAGGTAGTGAACATAGTACCCAATAACTAGCCTTCCAATCCATGCCCCCCTCTAATCTCTTTCTTCAAGCAATCCCCGGTGTCTATTGTTCCCATCCTTGTGTCCATGTGCTGTCAATGTTTAGCTCCCACTTATAAGTGAGAACATGCATTATTTGGTTTTCTGTTCCCACATTAGTTCATTTAAGATAATGGCCTCCAGCTGTATCCATGTTGCTGCAAAGGACATGATTTCATTCTTTTCTATGGCTGCATCATATTCCATGGTGTATATGAACCACATTTTCTTTATCCAGTCCACTGTTGATGGGCATCTTGGTTAATTCCATGGCTTTGCTATTGTGAATATGGCTTCAGTGAACATATGAGTGCATGTACATTTTGGTAGAATGATTTATTTTCCTTTGGGTGTATACCCAGTAGTAGGATTGCTGGGTCAAATAGTAGTTCTGTTTTAAGTCCTTTGAGAAATATCCACGCTGCTTTTCACAGTGGCTGAACTAATTTACATTCTTACCAGTAGCGTATAATTGTTCTTTTTTCCCCACAGCCTCACCAGCATCTGTTCTTTTTTGACTTTTTAATAATTGCCATGCTGCCTGGCATGAGATGGTATCTCACTGTGGTTTTGATTTGCATTTCTCTAATGATTAGTGATAATGAGCATTTTCTCATATATTTGTGGGCCACATATATGTCTTCTTTTCGGAAGTGTCTATTCATGCCCTTTGCCCATTTTTTAATAGGGTTATAGAACAAAACTGGAGACATCACATTATCCAACTTCAAACTATACTACAAGGCTACAGTAAGCAAACAGCATGTTACTGGCACAAAAACAGACACATAGACCAAAAGAACAGAAAAGAGAACCCAGAAATAAAACCACTCGCCTACAACCACCTGATCTTCAACAAAGTCAACAGTAACAAACAGCGGGAAAAGGACTCCCTGTTCAAGAAATGGTTCAGGGATAATTGGCTAGCCATATGCAGAAGATTGAAACAGGACCGCTTCCTTTCAGTATATACAAAAATTAACACAAGATGGATTAAAGACTTACATGTAAGCCCTTAAGCAATAAAATCCTTAGAAGAAAACCTAGGATATACCATTCTGGACATCAGCCTTGGTGAAGAATTTATGACACAGTTCCCAAATGCAATTACAATAAAAACAAAATTTGACAATTAGGACCTAATTAAACTAAGGCGCTTCTGCACAGCAAAAGAAACTATCAACAGAGTAAACAGACAACATACAGAATGGGAGAAAATTTTCACAAACTTTGCATTCAACAAAGGTCTGATATCCAGAATCTATAAGGAACTTAAACAATTCAACAAACAAAAAGCAAACCCATTGAAATAATATTTTAAGAAATTGTATTTTACTGTTAGACAAGTCATTCAGTATATACGAACTCTCACTGAAAACAGAACTAGAGTAGGAATTTAATAACTAAAGTAACACACAGGATACAAAAGAATGCAGGCCTTAAAAATCCATTAACAGTTACTCCTATATTTTTTTCAATCAACAATGTCTTCATTCTCATTTTGTTAAAGCAAAGGATTTGGTCTTTAGTAATGGATTTAGATGCTAGAGAAAAATTACCAATTTTACTGCATATGTAATAATCTTTAAAATCTCTGAGTAAAAAAAAAGTATTTAATTACATCTTATTCCTCTACCCCTACCACTTGAAGTACTCACTCTGAAATGACATTAGAGCATCTTTGAGATGGTTGCAGGTAAAGTAACCATTGCATTTTTCTTTATCGATCTTGGTCATTACATCTTCTTGATAAAGGATCAAAAAGCATTTTTTGGTATGTCTCAAACATCCGAGTAGTAAATATTCTCTCACACTCTTCAAGTAGGAGTTATACCTAAACCACAAAAGTTATTTTTCCTTAATGTTAACATGAAATAAGCAGCAATTCCAAAAGTGATGAATAACCACAAAATGAAATCTAAGTGTGAAATTTAACATAAGAGAACATAAGGTATCTCCAAGGTAGTTTTCCCAAATCAATCATGTTTTTTAATCTATTCTAATTCAGGTACTTGCAATTGTGAATACACAACACAAATGTAACTTTCTAAATGCCTTAGGCATTGATGAAATTAGCCACTCATTTTGTATCAATAAATCATTGTTGATTTATTAGTCATATATTGTGCTGCACTTGACAGCTTCCAAAGCTCTTATTCATGCATTAACCCATTTTCAGCTCACAATAAGCTGTTGAGCACACTCAGATGATTATGTTCATTTCACACCTAGGAAAATGGCTTTTCAGAGGATTCGAAACCAGTCTGTGGGTCTATTGCTAATGGCAATGGGGAAACTGGGACACAAATTTAGAACTTGAAGCCCATAGTTGAATCAGACATACTTTTACAATACCATGATGCTCAACATAAGGAATAGTCCCTGACACAGCTGGGACTATAACACAATCAGACAAACAGTCTCTTACAGACTCCTAACCTAATTTGTTACAAGCCAAACAAGTGAAATTCTTCAGAATAATACAAGACAAGAATTCAGAAGTGGTCCCAAAACAGAGCATAATGCATTTCCAAATGAATGAAGAAGAAATGCTTACTGACTTACCCTATTTTATTGTCAATGTCCTTAACTTTATAAAATATAATAGAAAGAAAGAGATATGTCATATGTTAAGGTTGTTAAATTTCTGTACCTCTTATAAGACACCACTATGGATTCCTGAGTGATTACAATAATTTCTAGAATTGGCAAAATAATGTGCAAGTAACATGTTGTACATTTCTCACTTAGTCCTCAAGACAATCCTGAGAGGTAGCTGTTGTTATTCCTACTTTACAGAAAAAGAAGCTAAATCTTAGATTAAATTAACTTTTCCGTGCAAACATAGCTAGTAACTAGCAGTGAAGTCCAGCACTATCATATGATAAAGTCCAGGGTCCTCACCATAAAACTACACTTTTCCTCCCCTCTCCATCCCTCTCTGCAAATAGTAGTAACAGTATCATTCCAAAAACAACATAATTATTTTTTGTTTTCTGTAGATAGAAATCTTCAAATTGAATTATTTAGTTATTTATTCAATATATTTGTATTGTGTCTCTTCCATGTGCATAGAAATATATTACATGGTTCCTGCTGTAAAAGATTTGCTCTCTATTTGAGAGGATGACACAAGGAAAGAGAAAGAGGGAGATAGAGATCGTAGTATAGAACTACTACTACTACTATTTGTACCACTAGTAATAATAATTGTTACTCAACAGTGGAATCTTATTATGTTGTTGTGTTTTTTTGTTTTTCTGTTGTTTTGTTGTTCTGTTTTGTTTTTTTGAGACGGAGTCTCACTCTGTCACCCAGGCTGGACTGCAGTGAGGCAATCTCAGCTCACTGAAACCTCTGCCTCCCAGGTTCAAGCAATTCTCTGCCTCAGCCTCCTAAGTAGCTGGGATTACAGGCACCCACCACCATGCCCAGCTAATTTTTGTATTTTTAGTAGAGACAGTGTTTCACCATCTTGGCCAGGCTGGTCTTGAACTCCTGACCTCGTGATCTGCCTGCCTCAGTTTCCCAAAGTGCTGGGATTACAAGCTTGAGCCACCGCACCCAGCCCCGTGCCCAGATGTTTTAAATGCATATCATGTGTAAACTCATTTAATTCTCACAGTCTTATGATAGTTAGATAAATCAATCATTTATCTGATTGAATATTATGTTGGCTTATGTTTCAAGTTAACACTAAGATTTCCTAATTTTTGAAATGGTATAATAATAGTTCACTTTCTTATAAATCTGAACCTAAATAGTAATTTTAATGAAGTCATTATAGATATTCTTATTTTAAGTAATTCTCAACTATGTAGCTTTATAAGGTCAATATCAAGTTATTCATTAATTTAATAAAAGTCATTGAATATCAATATATGGACAACTTTAGGCAAGTTGCTATTAAGCTTCCTTAAGTGTGACCCCAAGCACCTTAAAGGGGCTTATCATCTAGCAATGTAAAGATCCAACATGTGTGTATACCATCCCAGATGATGCAATATGCCACTCCCTACTTGTTTCTCATGCCTCTGCCTCCCTCCGCTACTCAGATGTGTCCATTAATAGCTCCACCAAGTACACTCCAGCCTATTATGTTTCCTAAGATAAACAGATAAAACAACAGACAGCTGGGCTCGCCACTGGGTAGGTCTTGGTAAATAGTTGCATCCTAGATATAAATGTTGAGTCATGCAATATATTCATTCGCTATGTATTGAGCACCTACTATGAGCACAGTTATAGGCCCTGAGAACACAGCAGTAAAGAAAACAAAGCCCCTGCCCTCATGAAGCAGCATCTTGAACAAAATAAGAGAATAAATTGTGTGGACATATTCACATATGCACACAAGATAAATAGTAAGTTCAAAGGCCTTAATGGGAACATGTTTGGCCTGTTTTTAAGCTGGAGTCAAAGCAGGAGGGCAAGTGTTTGGAACTGAGGCTGGAGTTAAGCAGGAGCATGATTGTGCATAGTCAGCTCATGTTGACTCCAAAGGCCATCTAAAACCAAAGGGGGCATGGACATATGCCAATAATAAGTGCCAGTGTGCAGAGAGGTTCCCAAATAACACCCCACAGTTTAGTTTTCCCTTAATTTTAATTCTGTGGTCCACTCAATTTCCCCACTCAGAATCTAATCTCAAAACAGTAAATTGGGTATGGAAGCGAGATAGATAACGTTTTAAAGGCAAGCAATGAAGGGAGGAAGGAAGAAATAAGTAATCAATCCAGTACTGTTTATTTAAAATCAGGGATCCATCCTTCAAGTCTGCATAGCTTAAATGGGGTTCAAATATCCTGCTTATCTTTTATTTCTTTTTTCCTGAACTATAATCTAATATTATTCAATATAAATCCCTAATATTTACCTTTCTTCTCTACCCTAAACCACTGTGTTTTATTCATTTTACTCTGGGTTAGTTCCTGATATATGAAAGGTACTCAATGAATGCTTATTGGATTCCTGACTTAATTAACCAATTAAGACACAAATCAGAGGTAGGCTGTGAGGTGCAGAGCTGAAGTGATCTCACAATTACAGCACTCTCTATTGATATTTTTGTCATCCCTGTACCTGGGACTAGACTTCTACCTTGTTTCTTCCTCTGTCATTTGTGTAGTTACTTTAGCTTGCAGTTCAGTTCCTTTACAGGCCTGGAATTGCACCTTAAAACCCAGCTGTTAATTATGAACTGAAAGCCAGTGAATTTTTTTTATACTTATGTGTTTATTTATTTTACTTTAAGTTCTGGGATACATGTGCAGAACATGCAGGTTTGTTACATAGGTATACAGGTGCCATGGTGGTTTGCGGCACCCATCAACCCTTCATCTAGGTTTTAAGCCCCACATGCATTAGGTGTTTGTCCTAATGCTCTCCCTCCCTTTTTCCCCCACCCCTTGACAGGCCTCCGTGTGTGATGTTCCCCTCCCTGTGTCCATCTGTTCTCACTGTTCAACTCCCACTTATGAGTGAGAACATGCGGTGGTTGGTTTTCTGTTCCTGTGTTAGTTTGCTGAGGATGATGGCTTCCAGGTTTATCCATGCCCTGCAAATGAAATGATCTCATTTCTTTTTATCACTGCATAGAAGTCCATGGTGTATATGTACCACATTTTCTTTATCCAGTCTGTCACTGATGGGCATTTGGGTTGGTTCCATGACTTTGCTATTGTAAATACTGCTGCAATAAACATATGTGTGCATGTGTCTTTATAGTAGAATAATTTATAATCCTTTGGGTATATACCCAGTAATGGGATTGTTGGGTCAAATAGTATTTCTGGTTCTGGATCATTGAGGAATAGCCATACTGTCATCCACAATGGTTGAACTAATTTACATTCCCAGCAACTGTGTAAAAGCATTCCAATTTCTCCACAGCCTCACGAGCAATGGTTGTTTCTTGACTTTTTCATAATCGCCATTCTGACTCGTGTGAAATGGTATCTCACTGTGGTTTTGACTTGCATTTTTCTAATAATCAGTGATGTTGAGCTTTTTTTCATATGTTTGTTGGCTGTGTAAATATATTTGTTGGCCACATAAATCTTCTTTTTAGAAGTGTCTGTTCATATTATTTGCCCACTTTTTGATGGGGTTGCTTGTTTTTTCTTGTAAATTTGTTAAAGTTCGTTGTAAATTCTAGATATTAGCCCTTTGCCAGATGGGTAGATTGCAGAAATTTTCTCCCATTCCGTAGGTTGCCTGTTCACTCTGATGATACTTTCTTTTGCTGTATGGAAGCTCTTTAGTTTAATTAGATCCCATTTTTCAATTTTGACTTTTGCTGCAATTGCTTTTGGTGTTTTTGTCATGAAGTCTTTGCCCATGCCTATGTCCTGAATGGTATTGCCTAGGTTTTCTTCTTTACATTTAAGGCTTTAATTCATCTTGAGTTAATTTTTGTATAAGGTGTAAGGAAGGGGTCCAATTTCAGTTTTCTGCATATGGCTAGCTGGTTTTCCCAGCACCATTTATTCAATAGGAGATCATTTCCCCATTGCTCGTTTTTGTCAGGTTTGTCAAGGATCAGATGGTTGTAGATATGTGGCATTATTTCTGAGGCCTCTGTTCTGTTCCATTGGTCTATGTGTCTGTTTTGGTACCAGTGCCATGCTGTTTGGTGACTGTAGCCTTGCAGTATAGTTTGAAGGCAGGTAGCGTGATGCCTCCAGCTTTGTTCTTTTTACTTAGGATTGTCTTGGCTATACAGGGTCTTACTTGACTCCATATGAGATTTAAAGTAGTTTTTTCTAATTCTGTGAAGAATGTCAATGGTAATTTGATAGGAATAGTATTGAATCTATAAATTACTTTGGGCAGTACGGCCATTTTCACAATATTGATTCTCCCTATTCATGAGCATGGAATGTTTTTCCATTTGTTTGTATCCTCTCTTATTTCCTTGAGCAGTTATTTGTAGTTCTCCTTGAAGAGGTCCTTCACATCCCTTGTTAGCTGTATTCCTAGGTATTTTATCCTTTTTGTAGCGATTGTGAATGAGAGTTCATTCATAATTTGGCTCTCTGTTTGTCTATTGTTGGTGTAAAGGAATGCTTGTGATTTTTGCACATTGATTTTGTATCCTGAGACTTTGCTGAAATTGCTTGTCACCTTAAGTAGCTTTGGGGCTGAGAGGATGGGATTTTCTAAATATAGAATCACGTAGTCTGCAAACAGAGACAATTTGACTTCCTCACTTCCTATTTGAATATGCTTTATTTCTTTCTCTTGCCTGATTGCCCTAGCCAGAACTTCCAATACTATGTTGAATAGGAGTGGTGAGAGAAGGCATCCTTGTCTTGTGCTGGTTTTCAAAGGGAATGTGTTCAGCTTTTGCCTATTCAATATGATATTGGCTATGGGTTTGTCATAATATAGCTCTTATTATTTTGAGATATGTTCCATCAATACCTAATTTATTGAGAGTTTTTAACATGAAGGGATGTTGAATTTTATCAGAGGCCTTTTCTGCATCTATTGAGATAATCATGTGGTTTTTGTCTTTGGTTCTGTTTATGTGATCGGTTATGTTAATTTATTTGCATATGTTGAACCAGCCTTGCATGCTAGGGCTGAAGCTGACTTCATTGTGGTGGATAAGTTTTTTGATGTGCTGCTGGATGCAGTTTGCCAGTATTTTATTGAGGATATTCGCTTCAATGTTCATCAAGGATATTGGCCTGAAGTTTTCTTTTTTTTGTTGTGTTTCTGCCAGGTTTTGGTATCAGGATGCTGCTGGCTTCATAAAATGAGTAAGGGAGGAATCCCTCCTTTTCAATTGTTTGGAAGAGTTTCAGAAGGAATGGTACCAGCTCCTCTTTGTACCTCTGATAGAATTTGGCTATGAATCCATCTGGTCCTGGACTTTATTTGGTTGGTACACTATTAATTACTGCCTCAATTTCAGAAATTATTGATCTATTCAGGGATTCAACTTCTTCCTGGTTTAGTCTTGGTAGTATATATGTGTCCAGGAATTTATCCATTTCTTCTAGACTTTCTAGTTTATTTGTGGAGAGGTATTTATAGTATTTTCTGATGGTAGTTTGTACTTCTGTGGGGTCCGTGGTGATATCCCCTTTATCATTTTTTATTGTGTCTAGTTGATTCTTTTCTCTTTTTTCTTTATTAGTCTAGCTTGTGGTCTATCTATTTGTTAATTTTTTCAAAAAATCAGCTCCTGGATTCATTGCATTTTTGGACGGTTCTTCATGCCTCTGCCTTCTTCAGTTCTGCTCTGATCTTAGTTATTTCTTGTCTTCTGCTAGTTTTTGGATTTGTTTGCTCTTGCTTCTCTAGTTATTTTAATTCTGATGTTAGGGTGTCAAATTGAAATCTTTGTAGCTTTCTGATGTGGACATTTAGTGCTATAAATTTCCCTCTTAACACTCCTTTAACTGTGTCCCAGAGATTCTAGTATGTTGTCTCTTTGTTCTCATTGGTTTCAGAGAACTTCTTGATTTCTGTCTTAATTTCACTGTTTACTCAGGAGTCATTCAGGAGCAGGTTGTTCAATTTCCATGTAGTTGTGCAGTTTTGAGTGAGTTTCTTAATCCTGAGTTCTAATTTGAGTGCACTGTGGTCTGAGAGACTGTTAGGATTTCAGTTCTTTTGCATTTACTGAGGAGTGTTTTACTTCCAATTGTGTGGTTGATTTTAGAATAAGTGTGATGTGGAGCTGAAAAGAATGTATATTCTCTTGATTTTGTGTGAAGAGTTCTGTAGATGTCTATTAGGTCCACTTGATCCAGAGCTGAGTCCAAGTCCTGAATATCCTTGTTAATTTTCTGTCTCGTTGGTCTAATATTGACAGTGAGGTGTTAAAGTCTCCCATTACTATTGTGTGGGAGTCTAAGTCTCTTTGTAGGTCTCTAAGAACTTGTTTTATGAATCTGGGTGCTCCTGTATTGGGTGCATATATATTTAAGATAGTTAGCCCTTCTTGTTGAATTGATCTCTGCACCATTATGTAATGGCCTTCTTTGTCTTTTTTGATCTTTGTTGGTTTAAAGTCTGTTTTGTCAGAGACTAGGATTGCAATCTCTGCTTTTTTATTCCCCCTCAATTTGCTTGGTAAATTTTCCTCCATTTCTTTATTTTGAGCCTATGTGTGTCTTTGCATGCGAGACGGGTCTCCTGAATACAACACACCAATGGGTCTTGATTCTTTACCCAGTTTGCTAGTTTGTGTCTTTTCATTGGGGCATTTAGCCCATTTACATTTAAGGTTAATATTGTTATGTATCAATTTGATCCTGTCATCATAATGCTAGCTGGTTATTTTGCACACTAGTTGATGCAGTTTCTTCATAGTGTCATTGTGTTTTTGCAATGGCTGGTGCCAGTTTTTCCTTTCCATATTTACTGCTTCCTTCAGGAGCTTTTGCAAGGCAGGGCTGGTGGTGACAAAAATCCCTCAGCATTTGCTTGTCTGGGAATGATTTTATTTCTCCTTCACTTATGAAGCTTAATTTGGCTGGATATGAAATTCTGGGTTGAAAATTCTTCTCTTTAAGAATATTGAATATTGGCCCCCACTCTCTTCTGGCTTGTTAGGGCTTCTGCAGAGAGATCCACTGTTAGTCTGATGGGTTTCCCGTAGGTGACCTGGCCTTTCTCTCTGGCTGCCCTTAACATTGTTTCTTTCATTTCGTCCTTGGAGAATCTGATGATTATGTGTCTTGGGGTTGATCTTCTCATGGAATATCTTTGTGATGTTCTCTGTATTTCCTGAATTCGAAAGTTGGCCTGTCTCACTATATTGGGGAAGTTCTCCTGGATAATATCCTGAAGTGTGTTTTCCACCTTGGTTCCCTTCTACCATCTCCAAGTTCAGTCTTTGTACATAGTCCCATATTTCTCAGAGGTTTTGTTCATTCCTTTTCACTCTTTTTTCTCTAATCTTGTCTAATGCCTTATTTCAGTAAGTTGATCTTCAATCTCTGATATCCTTTCTTCTATTTGATCGATTTGGCTGTTGATACTTGTTTATGGTTCACGAAGTTCTTGTGCTATGTTTTTCAGCTCCATCAAGTCACTTATGTTCCTCTCTAAACTGGTGATTCTAGTTAGCAACTCCTGTAACCTTTTATCAAGGTTCTTAGTTTCTTTGCATTGGGTTAGAACATGCTCCTTTAGCTTAGTGGAGTTTTTTATTACCCACCTTCTGAAGCCTACTCCTGTCAATTCATCCATCTCATCCTCCAACCAGTTCTGCGCCCTTGCTGGAGAGGTGTTGAGATCATTTGGAGGAAAGGAGGCATTCTGGCTTTTGGAATTTTCAACATTTTTGCATTGTTTTTTCCTCATCTTCCTGGATTTATCTACCCTTGATCTTTGGGGCTGATGAACTTTGGATGGGTTTTTTTTTTTTTACGGGGGGAAGGGATCTTTGTTGTTGTTGTTGTTTTTGCTTTCTGTTTGTTAGTTTTTCTTCTAACAGTCAGGCCCCTTTTCTCCAAGTCTGCTGCAGTTTGCTGAAGTTTCACCCCAGACTCTGTTTGCCTGGGTATCACCAGTGGAGGCTGCAGAACAGCAAAGATTGCTGCCTGCTCCTTCCTCTGGAAGCTTCATCCCAGAGGGGCACTGGCCTGATGCCCGCAGGTCTCCTGTATGAGCTGTCTGTCGACCCCTGTTGGGAAGCCTCTCCCAGTCAGGAGGCACAGGGTCAGGGACCCACTTGAGGAGGCAGTCTGTCCCTTAGGAGAGCTGGTGCGCTGCCTTGGGAAAATATCTCCCTTGTCAGGATCAGCCACTCTCTTCAGAGCTGGCAGGCAGGAAAGATTAAGTACCCTGAACCTGAGACCACAGCTGCCCCTCCCCCCACCCCAGGTGCTCTATCCCAGGGAGGTGACAGTTCTGTCTGTAAGCCCCTGACTAGAGCTGCTGGATTTCCTGCAGATGCCTTGCCCAGTGAGGAGAAATCTAGAGAAGCAGTCTGACCACAGCCACTTTGCTGTGCTGTGGTGAAATCCACCCAGTCCGAATCTCCCAGTCTCCTTAGCACTGTCAGGAGAAAAACGCCTACTCAAGCCTCAGTAATGGCGGTTGCCCCTCTCCCAACCAAACTCCGTGGTCCCAGGTGGACTCCAGACTGCTGTGCTGGCAGTGGGAATTTCAAGCCAATGGTTCTTAGCTTACTGGGCTCCGGGGGAGTGGGAATCGCTGAGTGAGATCACTTGGCTCCCTGGCTTCAGCTGTCTTTCCAGGGGAGTGTACAGTTCTCCTGTCTCACTGGAGTTCCAGGCACCACTGGAGTTCCAGGCACCACTGGAGTATGAAAAAACTCGGGCAGCCCCGTGCCTGCCCCAACAACCGCCCAGTTTTATGCTTGAAACCCGGGGCCCTGGTGTTGTAGGCTCAAGAGGGAATCTCCTGATCTGCGGATTGAAAAAATCCGTGGGAAAAGCATAGTACCCCTGGCAGGTAGCACTGTCCCTCACAGCTTCCCTTGGCTGGGGAGGGAGGTCCCCTGGGTCTATGCACTTTCCACGTGAAGTGACGCCCTACCCTGCCTCTGTTCACTCTCTGTGGGTTGCGCCCACTGCCTAACCAGTCCCAATGAGAAGAACTGGAAATGCAGAAATCACCTGCCTTCTGCGTTCGTCTCACTGGGAGCTGCCAACCAAAGCTGTTTCTATTAGGCCATCTTGGCCCCTCCCGCCAAGCCAGCTAATTCTTAGCAACCATTCTTACAGAGGGCTAAGGCGTATCTTTTTATTTCCATCCCTTTGGCAAGTGGGCTTGCCCTATTCAAAAATTTCTCAAATCCGTTGCAATACCACTAGACTTCAAGGATGAAAGTTAACCAAAAGTCTGAGTGGGACTTCTTACACCATCTAAAACATACTTGATCTTCACATGTTCTTTGGACACCAAGCTTCAAACCATCACTGCTGTTTGCCATGTAAATATGTCTTTCTCTCCTATAACTTAAAAATTGAGATCCCTACCAAGCCTCAGCATCTTCTTTTCCAATGTTTATTCAATGCAGAGGAATGGGTACATGCAGGCGGGTCCTTGAAAGATGGAGAGTATTATGAAAATGGACAGATAGATCAGGATTTAAAGATATTAGAGAAAAAAGAGTAAGCAAAAATACAGAGACAAAAATGCAAATTAATTCCTGCAGGAAACAGAAAGTATTCCTGTTTAGAGCGTTAAGTTTAATTTCAAAGGTTAGACTGAAATGATCAATAACATATGAAAATAGATGACTACACATAAGCTAAATCCTTATATGTAGGAAAATCATGCACATTAATACAAATTACTTTCAAGATGGAATGTTCAAACATAAGCATATTAATACAGTTTATTAAATAAGGCAACAATATGGACAGGGAAACAAGCCCCCAAACTTGCCACTTGCCCCATGAGAGGGATGCAAGTTCCCCACCCTCTAGCCAAACCTGTGACTATTGGGACTGGACTCACCCTCCCCATGGCAGGGTTTCAGTGTAGCAGCAGCTGCCTCTCATCCAAGCATTCTGCCAGAGAGGCCTGAAGATCACCCTAACCTGACCTATGATGGCTGGTGCATGCACTTACTTTTGGGGGGCCTAAATGCAAGCTTGCCCAGTTCAACTCTGCCCAGTTTCATCCACCTCAAAACAGAGTATTGGATCCAGAATTGTGGAGGTTCCACAACCCAATCTACCACCTGGGACATCTGAGCACTCCACCTAGGTAACTGAGGTTGGACAAAAACTCCTTACCACTACCACCTCAGCTGGCTCCTACCTGCAACCATCACCAACTGGCCTGGAGGTTGGCCAACACAGCCCATTCCAACCACTACCAACAAAAGGGTACACAATGCATGGGACCTAGAAGAGAATCTCACCATGACTGCTACTGCCATCAGTCATACCACACCGACTTTCCATAGGCTTGAGAGCCTGCTCACTTCCCCCGTACACCACTGCTATAATTGCCACCTGAGAATGCCACCCAGAGGCCCAAGAACTAGCTTGACTGGAACTGCCAAGTGTCAGCATATGCCACCCCAGGGAAGAAGGATAGATGAGCTTAGTCCACCACCACTACCACTGGAACTGCCAAGTGTCAGCATATGCCACCCCAGGGAAGAAGGATAGATGAGCTTAGTCCACCACCACTACCACTGAAACCTGAAGATAGGCCCATCTGGCATTCCAATCCCCAGCACAACTATACCACAGCCTCCACCAATAACCCTAGTCTAACACACCAGGGAAACCACAGACACAACTCTAGTCAAGAAAATCATACTTAGATTTCACTATAGCACATACCCAGAAGCAAAAGCAAAGGGCCCTAGCCAACCAATATCAAGGTCACAACTTCAGGAAAAAGTTTCTCTTCTAATGTAAGTAAATTCAAAAATAAGATGTGACTTTTACATCATATGAACAGAAGTCAATGGAAAGACATGGGAAACATGAAAAGAACGAGGTTATATGACACCCTCAAAAGAATACAATAATACTCAGAGAAATTCTTGAAATCCCTGATAAAGAATTCAAAGTACTGATTTTTAAAAAGTTTGATGAGATGCAAGAGAAATCTGAAAGTCAGCACAACTCAGAAAACCAATTCAGGATAAGAATAAAAAATTTATTAAAAAAAAGATATCTTAAAAAAAAATAAATTCAACAATAGACTAGTACAAGCAGAAGAAAGATTTCAGAACTTGAAGACAGGTCTTTTGAAATAATCCAATCAGACAAAAAAAAATTAATTAAACGGAATGTACAAAGCTGCCAAATGGTGACATTGGGACACCATAAAGTGACCAAATTCATGAGTTACCAGTATTCCAAAGGGTAAAGAGAGATCAGAAGGTTTAGAAAACCTATTTAATGAAGTAATAGATGAAAACTTCCCAAGTATAGCAAGAGAATTAGATACTCAGATACGAGAGATTCAGCAATCCTACAGAAAATACAATGCAAAAGACTTCATCACAGTACATTTTAATCAGACTGTCTAAAAGTCAAAGTGAAAGTGCTAATTCTAAAAACAGCAAGAGAAAACTTCCAGTCATCTATAAAAGAAACACCATCAGACCAGCAGCAGACTTCTCAGCAGAAACCTTACAGGTCAGAAGAAAATGGGATGACATATTCAAAATGTCAAAGAAATAAAACTGTTAGTCAAGAATTCTATGTACAACACTATTAACCTCAATAAATGAAGGAGAAATGAAGTCTTTTCCAGACAAACAAATGCTGATGGAATTCATTACCACTAGACTGAAATTATGAAAAGTACTCAAGAGAGTCCTAAACTTAGAAACAAAAAGATGACATTCACCATCATGAAAACACTTGAAAGTATAAAATTCACTGGTAACGCAATTACACAAAGAAGGAAGAGAAAGAAATCAAGTGGCAAACGTACAGAATTCCAACAAACCACAATGACAAACAGAGAAAAAGAAAGAAACAAAGAATGCATAAAGAACTAGAAAACAATTAACAACATGACAGGAACAAAACTTCATGAATCAATGTTAACCTTGTACATAAATGAATTAAATATTCCACTTAGAAATATAGATTGGCTGAATGGATTTTTAAAAACATGATCCAACTATATGCTGCTTTTAGAAACTGACCTTACCTGTAAAGATACATGTAGATGAAAGTAAAGGATGGAAAAAGATGCTCCATGCAAATGGAAACCAAAAGTGAGACAGAATAGGTCTACTTATACAGATAAAACAGACTTTAAATAAAAAACAATAAAGTAAGACACAGAGGTTATTATGTAATGATAGAGAGATTAATTCAGCAAGAGGATATAACAATTCTAAATATATATCCACCTAACACTGGAGCACCAAGATTCATAAAACAAATATTACTAGACCTAAGGAGAGAGATAGATAGCAAAACAATAATAGTTGAGGACTTTAACATTCCACTCACAGCATTAGACAGATCATTCAGACAAAAAAAAAAGTCAACAAAAAAAAATACTTAAATTATCCTTTTTTGTTTTTTTTTTTTTTTGAGACGGAGTCTCGCTCTGTCACCCAGGCTGGAGTGCAGTGGCGTGATCTCGGCTCACTGCAAGCTCTGCCTCCCGGGTTCACACCATTCTCCTGCCTCAGCCTCCCGAGTAGCTGGGACTACAGGCGCCCACCACCACGCCTGGCTAATTTTTTGTATTTTTAGTAGAGACGGGGTTTCACCATGTTAGCCAGGATGGTCTCGATCTCCTGACCTCGTGATCCACCTGCCTTAGCCTCCCAAAGTGCTGGGATTACAGGTGTGAGCCACCTCCCCCAGGCCTTAAATTAGACTTTAGACCAGGTGGACCTAAAAGACATTGACAGAACATTCTACCCAACAGTTGTAGAATATACCTTTTTTTCACCAACACATAGAATATTCTCCAGTATAGATCATATATTAGGACACAAAACAAGCCTCAACAAATTTTTAAAAATTAAAATTATATCAAGCATCTTCTTAGACCATAGCAGAATAAACCTAAAATCAATACCAAGAGGAACTTCAGAAAGTATACAAACACATGGAAATTAAACAACATATCCCCGAATGACTATGTTCAAGTCAAGGAAGAAATTAACACAGAAATTTAACTTTTTTAAACAAATGAAAATGGAAACACAGCATACAAAAACCACTGGAATGCGACAAAAGCAGTGCTAAGAGAGAAGTTTATAGCATTAAATGTCTACGTCAAAATAGTAGAAAGATTACAAATTAACAAGCTAATAATGTACCTCAAGGAACTAGGAAAGCAAAAACAAATGAAACCAAATTTAGCAGAAGAAAAGAAATAACAAAGATAAGTGCAGAACCAAACAAAATAGAAACTAACAAAACAATATGAAGGATAATGAAATGAAACGCTGATTTTTAAGAGATAAACAAAATTGATGAACCACTAGCTAGACTAACCAAGAAAAGAAGAGAGAAGATCCAAATAAACAAAATTGGCAATGAGAAAAGAAACATTACAATTTATACTACAGAAATACAAAAGATTACCAAAGAATACTGTGAATAATTATATGCTCACAAACTAGAAAACCTACAGGAAATGGATAAATTCCTGGAAACATTCAACTTCCCAAGATTGAACCAGGAAGAAATAGAAAACTTGACCAGACCAATAACAAGTAGTGAAATTGAATCAACAATTTTTAAAAATCCTACAATGAAGAAAAGTCCAGGACCAGATGGATTCACAGCTGAATTCTACCAAACATACAAAGAAGAACTAATACCAATTCTTCTGAAACTTTCCAAAAAATCAAGGAGGAGGGATTTCTCCCTAATTCATTCTATAAGGCCAGTATCACCCTGATAGATGACACACACAAGTAAAAATACAGACCAATATCCCTTATGAACATAGATGCAAAAATCCTCAACAAAATACTAACAAACTGAATCCAACAGCACATTGAAAAGTCAATACACCATAACCAAATGGGTTTTATACTAGGGACACAAGGATGGCTCAAAATACACAAATCAATAAATGTCATATATCATATAAATAAAATCAAGGACAAAAATACATGATCATCTCACTAGATGCAGAAAAAGTATTGGATAAAATTGAGCATTTCTTCATGATAAAACCCCTCAACAAACTAATCATAGAAGGAGCACACCTCAAAATAATAAAAGCCATATATGAAACCCACAGCTAACATCTTATTGAACAGGGAAGACTTGAAAGCATTTCCCCCAAGAACTGGAACAAGCCAAGGATGCCCACTTTCACCCCTCCTACTCAACATAGTAGTGGAGGTTCTAGCCAGAGCCTCAGATAAGAGAAAAAAATAAAAGGCATTCAAACAGGAAAACAGCAAGTTAAATAATCCGTGTTTTCTGATGATATAATATTACATATAGAAAAACTTTAAGCTTTTACCAAAAAAATTTTAGATTCGATAATTGATTTTAGTCAAGTTTAAGGATACAAAATCAATGGACAAAAATCAATAGTGTTTCTGTACACCAATGATGATCTAGCTGAGAATGACACCAAGAAGGTAATTTCATTTACAATAGCTTAAAAAAAATACTTAGGAATACATTTAACCAAACAGGTGAAAGATCTGTACAAGGAAAACCATAATACAACAATGGAAGAAATTGTAGATTAAAAAAGCAAATAGAAAAACATTCTATGCTCGTGAATAGAAAGGATGAATATCATTAAAATGACCATACTGCCCAAAGCAATGACTTAATGCAATCCCTATCAAAATACCGCCATCATTTTTCACAGAATTAGAAACAAAAATCCTAAAATTTGTATGTAACCAAAAAAGAGACCAAAGAGACAAAGCAATCCTGAGCAAAGAAAGCAAAGCTGGAGGTGTCACATTATCTAACTTCCAATTATATTACAAGACTATAGAAGCCAAAACAGCATGGTACTGGTATAATAGAAGACGCATCAATCAATGAACAGAATGGAGAACCCAGAAATAAAACCACATCCCTACAACCACCTGATCTTTGACAAAACCAATAGTAACATACTTTGGGGAAAGGAAACCTTTTTTAATAAATGGTGCTGGGAAAATGGGATTGTCATATGCAGAAGAATGAAACTGGACCTTTATCTCTTACCATATACAAAAATCAACACAAGATAAATTAAAAACTTAAATGTAATACCTGAAGCTATAAAAATACTAGAAGAAAACCTGGGGAAAATTCTTCTAAACATTGGTTCAGACAAAGAATTTATGACTAAGACCTCAAAAGCATAGAGAACAAAAACAAAAATTGACAGATTTAAATTAATTAAAATTAAAAGCTCATGCACAGCAACAGAAATAATCAACAAAGTGAATGAACAACCTGTAGAATGGGGAAACCATCTGCAAACTACTCATTCAACAGAAGACTAATATCCAGAATCTATAAGGAACTCAAACAAGTCAACAAGGAAAAAAACACCCCTGTAAAAAGTGGACGAAGGATATGAACATACATTTTTCTTCAAAGAAGACATATGAGTGGCCAATAAACATATGAAAAGATGCTCAAAATTACGAATCATCAGAGAAATGTAAATTAAAATCATATTGAGACACCATTTTTGTTAGAATGCCTAATAATAAAAAGTCAAAACACAACAGATGTTGGCAAGGATATGGAGAAAAGGAAATTCTTACACACTGTTGGGGGGAATGTAAATTAGTACAACCTCTATAGAAATTAGTAGAGCTAAAAATAGAACTACCATTTAATCCAGCTACTATTTAATATATTAGTGAGTATATTTAATATCCACTACTGATTATCTACGTAAGGGAAAAAACATCAATATATCAAAAAGATACATGCACTCATATGTTTATCACAGCACTATTTACAATAGCAAAGATGCAAAATCAACCTAAGTGTCCATCAGTGAGGACTGGATATAGAAAATGTAGTACATATACTCAATGAAATATTTTGCCATAAGAAGGAATGAAATCACATCTTATGCAGCAACATGACATGAATGGAACTGGAGGTCATTATCTTAAGTGAAACAAGCCAGGCACAGAAAGGCAAATATTGTATGTTCACACTCATAAGTGGGTGCCAAAAAATGTGTATACATGGACATAGAGTATGGAATGATAGACGTGGATACTTGAAAGTGTGAGGGGGAAGGATGGGAGTGGATGATGAGAAATTAATGAATGTAACGTAAGTTTTTTGGGTAATGGATCCCCTAAAAGCCCTGACTTGACCACTACACAATCTATGCATGTAACAAAATTCCACGTGTGACCCCATAAATTTTTCCGTATCAAAATTTAAGACAATAATATTCTGAGAGTAGAAATGGGGTAATTTTAGATATGGAAGACATTCATTGGCCAAGGACTTGAGGATTATCCTTGGGTGTAGAGTGATAGCTGGTATGAAAATGATAAGGTGTTAAAATATTCAAAGTATCACAAAACAAAATACATGAGTCAGACAAGATCCTCCCCACAGCAGGTTTAGCCTTTCTGATATGTTCAAATATAAGGGTGTCTCCATAAAGGCCACTCTACCGCTTAAAATAAATTCTGTTCAGGCTACTGAGGGTGCAAGACACAAGAATTTGGTAAGACAGTTCTGTATTTAAATTTTTACTCCTTTTTTCCAGCAACTGCAGGGCATTAGGCCATCTCTAAAACCTCTCTAATATTGCTTTCTCCTGGTGGAATATAACTACCTCAGCAGTTGCTAAATGGATCACACAAAATAATCTAAGTACATGTTTCTAACACAGTGCCTGGGATATAATAGATGCACAGCAAATGTCAGTTTTCACTGCCCTCTTAAGAGGAATTATTCTTTCTTATATCTATGTCCATATTAGGATAGTGCACATCTACTTTTACTATTGAATAGAGGACTAAAGCAGAGAATTATTATTGTACTTATACTTTAAACAATTCTATCCACATTAAGAAGAATACTAATAACCATATCATCATAAGGGAAGCAAGACATGAATGCTATGTCATCAATTTTAAAACCTTAATTTCAGTATGGTAAGACGAGAAGTAAATGAGAGTAATGGGAAAAAAATGAATGGGATAAAAAAGAGCCATGGCAACAAATTCTAAATGAATAAGATGTCCAAAGACATTATCAAGATTTATAATATTACCCCATACACCCTTTCTTCTTTCTTACTCACATTTTTTTTTACTTTCGTCCCTTTCCTGCACTTTCCAATTGCAATTTCCTCCATATCAGAAGAACCAGTTCCATACCACATACTGTGCTAGGGACTCAAGATACCACAGGTAGACAAGGTAAATCCATACCCTCAAGAGGCTTAGGCTACCCAGTAGTGAAAGACAACTTTAAAATGTCATGACACATGTTGAAGAGGTTTTACAGAGTGCTATGAGAGCAGAAAATCAAGTGGAGCCTGGTTTTGCTTGAGAAAGGACAGGTACTTCATAGGGGAGGTGACAACAAAACTGAGCCTTGAAGATTGAGTACAAATTACACAACTACACAAGGATATTTTGGTTACAGCATGTAACTGTTATTTCTCTTACTGTCATGCACCCAACCATCAATGCTTGTATACATATGCACAAACACACACACACAATCCTTCCTTCACATTCTAATACTTCTCCTATTTTCCAGAGATTTAAAGTTATTGGCGGAGGAAACGATCTAGTCAGGAAACTAATTTGTATCAATTATTGAGAATTCTTGGAACTTAAAGCAGCAAATTTTACTTAAAAGATGATGACAAGTAACTAGTTCTTGTGATTACAGCATTACCAGAAATCTTAGGTTTTCACAGCAGACCTGCTAAGCTGAGATTAAATAAACCAGCAGACCTCAAACTAGAGAGTATATCCGATTCAGTGGGGAGACAATAAACATTCAGATGCACAGGCATTTCACTTCCTTTTGTCCCCATTTCTGAAACCGTGGGGACTTGCTAAATCAAAATTCTGGTGATAGAAATTGAATTTGAGGAACTAAAGAATAAAACTCTCCATGTAAATTAATAGCTTTCTTCTTAGGAAATGCATACCTATGTATATTTCCATTTGCACTTTTACTAAAACAAAATTTTGCTTGCAGAAAAAAATGTTATGCAGACATGCCCTTAGAGAATAATGAGTTTTGATATTTACCAAGGGATGCAAAAATTTTCTTAATGCTAATAAATTAATAATGTTCTAAGCCTCCAAACCACAGGTTGTTAATTTAATGGGATGTTTTCAAAGTAATTCTAATTGTATCTAATTATAAATATTTTGTGTCTACAGTTTCTTAAGAAGAATGTCTTTTTTGCATGATTTCTAAGCATAAGGAACATGAGCAATGTCCAAAAATTATTAGAACAGAATTTTCTTATACTACAAATGTTTTTCTCTCTGTCTCCATTATAATATGCTGCATCAAGTGCCAACAGCTAATTTTTAAAACCAAGCAAAAAAAAAGGTCAAATAATTTTGTTGTAAAGATGACTATTTTCTAAGAAAAAAAAAGAAAGAAAGAAAGAAAGAAAAAGAGCATGTTAGAAAAAAAATCATCTATTAGAAGTAGCTATCCTGATGGAGATGTAACATGAGATGAGCTGTTTTGTTATTACTGTTGCTGTATAATCCAATTATTTTAGTGAGTGATTCTATTGTCTTATATCCTGAAGCTTTAGGAAAATAACTTAAGAGGAGTAAGAATTTCATCCATAGAGATCCAAGTCGAGTTAGGCAATATTTTGGATTGGTGTCAATGTGTTTTTGTTTCATCTGTTTAAAAATGCATTGCTGCCAAAGGATGAGTTTTCTACTGCTGCATAAAATTCTGCCACAATCTTAGTGGCTTAAAACAACACACAGTTTTCAGTTTTCAACACACAGTCTCACAGTTTCAGTGGATCAGGAGGCCAGGCTTAGCTTAGTTCAGATTCTAACAAGACTGCAGTCAAGACATTGGCCTGGATGTGTTCTCATTTGGATGCTTGACTGGGGAAGAATTAACTTTCACATTCATCCTTGTTCTTGGCAGAATTTATTAATACTTTCTTTCAGCTGTATGCCTGAGAGCCTCACTTCTTAATAGCTGCTGGCTGGTGACCACACTTAAATCCTAGAAGTCATTCTGAAGCTCCATGTCACATGCTCTTTTCCATGGACATCTTACAACATCATTATTTGCTTCTTCAAAGCCAACAAGAGAAACTCTATACAGTCTTCTGAGACAGAGTCTAATATAATGTAACATAATCATGAAAGTGGCATTCCATCATCTTTGCCATATTCAATGGCTTAACATGAATCTGTTCCCACTCAAGGGGAGGAGTTTATATAACAGCATGACTCAAGAGGGGTCACCTCAAGGTGTGTCTCCCAAAATCAGAAATTTTACTGAACATTTAAAAATTTACATATTTATTATCTTCTCTGTGCCCTGTAATATATTTCTTATGAGACCAGGAAAATTCTGTTAAAATTGTTCTTTTTTAAAAAACTATTTTTTATTAATAAAATCTAAGCAGAGAAACTAATCAAATATTTGTTTATAAAGTTACAGATGAATTAAATACAAACACGTAAACTACACACAAAAGAGTCCATTCATGATTTTTGAATTTTATAATTTTGTGTATTTTTTAATAGTGACTTCAATAACTTACTCTTAGTTGTCTGACTTTGTCAGTTGTCTTGACTTTCTAATAATCACTCCCAACTAAATATATTTAGTAATCATATTAATTATGACATAACCTGAATAGATATAACAAAGAAGCCAGTAATACATTGACTGAAATAACGCAGAAGTTTTTTCTCACACAACAGACTGGCCAGTATGAATTGGCAGGGCAGCTCACTTGTATAAAGTCATTCAGTGACCTAGGTTTTTTCCTATCTTCTAACCATG
Source organism: Pan troglodytes (assembly GCF_028858775.2). Taxonomy (NCBI): domain Eukaryota; kingdom Metazoa; phylum Chordata; class Mammalia; order Primates; family Hominidae; genus Pan; species Pan troglodytes. The sequence continues at coordinate 80,017,392 of NC_072412.2, read as the reverse complement.
TCATATTTTCTTTGCCTGCTTGGCCAAAACAAAGGCATTGTCCATTTTCCAGAAAACAGGAAGGAAGAAAGAGCCAAAGACCAGGGCAGTAAGATCTGTTCACATCCCATTGACTCAAAAGTAGTCGCAGGTTGCACGTAGCTGCAAGGAAGCAGCAATAATCACTGGCTGTATAGTTTTGAACCCAGGACAAAGGGAGAAATGGATTATAAAAAATAACTAGTAGCCTGCAGTAATAGTAAAACAGCTTATCAGAGTTCCTGATTAACATGAACAAATCAAATTACAGGCGTTCCCTGATGACTTGGATCATTGCATCACACCTGGAATGTACAACCATTGTATCACATCTAGAATACAAATGTAGGCCTCCTTCGAAAGGCATGCATTTGCTCACTTACAAAATAAAATTAGTATAGGTTTTCCTGTATTTGCCTTACAATGTTGTTGTGATGAATAATCAGAAGATGATATTTCTTCAATATTGCTCTCTTGAGGTTAATAGGCTGCGTCTAGTATGATAGTTGCACAAAACCATTATATGAGTAACACAATTTTCTCTTTTGACAAATACAAGATTATTTTTCTCTAGAAAATGAAATAAAAATGTCAACATTCTTCTTTTTCTATAAAACTGTAAGGAATTCTCTTTCTGAATATTCATGGCTTTTAATTTTCAAATTCTTAATTTCCCAAATTGTACCTAATTGTGATTTACCAAAGTATTATGCTCTTGTTTTTACAAGTCTTATTTGGCTTGTTATAGGCAGTATGAGCAAAATTCTTTCTCTGTGTGCAAAATGTTGTGTTGAACAAGTTGTCTCCCTTATAATACAAGTTTCCAGAAGAACTAAGCAAGAGCTCTTCCCCCTAGACATAGCAAAATATTATTATGATTATTATTTTCAATCTAAATATTTAACCTCCCCAAATCATCTCTACATGTCTTAAGTGATAATTATAATAGTAAAATATTGTTTTCTCATGTAGTGATTATATACTCCAAAGAGTCCTGGCCCCATTAAAAGAGTATTTTAAGATATGTAAAAGAGCAAAGGCACAAGTTTATGATTGTAGATGAAACATGGGTTACTATACCTATACATTAGCTACATAGAAAGCACAAGTGTAAGAAGGGGGAGATGAGGCCAGGCACCGTGGCTTACACCTGTAATCCCAGTACTTTGGGAGGCCAAGGCTGGCGGATCACCTGAGGTCGGGAGTTCGAGACCAGCCTGACCAACATGGAGAAGCTCCGTCTCTATTAAAAATACAAAATTAGCCGAGTGTGATGGTGCATGCCTGCAATCCCAGCTACTCGGGAGGCTGAGTCAGGAGAATCGCTTGAACCCGGGAGGCAGAGGTTGCGAAGAGCCAAGATCACGCCATTGTACTCCAGACTGGGCAACAAGAGTGAAACTCTGTCAAAAAACAAAAAAGGTCGGGGGGAGATGATGAAAATAGACATCCAGCCACATGACACTTTAATCCATTGATGTTTAATCTGATCCTGATGCCTCTCCACTCATCATACACACAAAAACGTACCAAGCTGTTTCTCACCTGGTTCTTTGCTCAGACAAGCTTTCCTGTCTGGCTTTCTTTTGTATCCCCTCTTCTTCAAACCAGCTCATACTCATTTTTAACACTCAGTTCAGCTGTTATCTCCTTTGGAGGTCTTTCTGGGCCTCACAGTATGGGTTGGGTCTCCTCACCCCATAGGTCTCTGATTACATTTACTCTGACGTGTTGATCCCTTTTTGTATCTGTCTCCCCACTAGGCTGGAAACTCCTTGAAGACAGCCATGCATTTTGTTCTTCTTTGTATATAGATGCTTGATACATAATGCACATTGAATAAATGTGTGTTGAAAAATAAATCAATGAATTAAAGAATATTATAATATCTATGACGGAATATAATGCTACATTATGAAATAGTAGGGGTGCTAGATTAGGGGTCTAACTTATCCAAAATTATTTTCAACATTCATCAAAATAATTACTTCAATGATCTGCATAAGAGGGGAAAGAGTAAATTAATTTGTTTGCATCCATTGAAGTACAGTAAAAAGAAAAAAATTTAGAGAGTAAGTTAATTTGATTAAGCATCTGTTATGTACAGGCACTTTGCTGGCACAAATACATTTTCTCATCCATTCATTCATTCAACAAATATTCAGAGTGCCTACTATGTTCTAGCAGAGTGCCTACTATGTTCTAGATACTATGTGTCTATTTTAGAGATACTATGTATCTATTTTAGAGATGCATAGTAAACAGTTGGAAAAAACGATAAACCCTGCATTCATGGAGCTTATATGTGAGACAGGAAGAAGTAGGCAGGGAGAGAATAAGACAGAAAGTAAACAAGAAATATAAGTAAAATATATGAAATAGTGCTAAGAAGTATACCAGGAAACATGAATATGAAATGTCATAAGGGATGAAATTTTAGATTGCAGAGGCATGAAGCGCCTCACTGAGAAAATGAATTTGAGTAAAGACCTAAATTAAGTGAAGGTGATGGCTGTGCATCTATCCGAAGGAAAACAAAAGATAGGGCAGGTAAAGGAAGAACTGAGAAAGTTATTTTAGATTTATCAACATGGAGGTCATCATGATTTTTCAGTAGAGAGATAGAAGTGAAAATCTGAAGTGGGTTCAAGAGAGAATGGGAGGAGAGAATTTGGCAAAGGCAAGTCTAGTTTAATCTTCTCAACAACTCTGTGAGGTAAGTAGTTGGAGTTCATTTATTGATGAAATTGAAGCTTGAACATGTTAAATAATTTGCAAGAGGCAGAGCCAGGATTCTAATTCAAGCCAAATCTATTTTCCCAAAAGCTCTCCAATTTATCAAATTGTTCTTGGCAATTGTGATAATCAATGTCAGCTCCACTGCATGATAAACAACTGTTTAATGGTTGATACATAACTGATCATTATTTCAGAAAAAACTATGGTTAACTAGAAAGCCATTAAATGAATGACTACATGAAGACATGGACATTGGTTCCAACACTTGGTAAGGCACACAATTCAACAAAGAATAAGTGGCCTACACAAATACTAGCTCAACAAACTAATCAGATTACAAGATATTCATGCATCGTCCATGCAAAACATTAAAGTAGATTCTACCCATAAGATTAAGAGTCAGTCAGGCTTAGGACCTACTCTCTTTCAAACTAAGAGGAATTACAAATTAGAGTATTATAATTAGATAGTTGTTTAGGTGCTTTTCTATGTTTTCATTCTTCGTGTGTGTGTGTGTGTGTGTGTGTGTGTGTATTTACTTTCCTGTAGATTAGATTGTTTTCCTGGTTTTACATACTTGTAATACTTAGAAAATGTGGCAAGGGAGATCCAATTTTATGATGATATATATCACAGAGATAAAGTAGAAGAATGTTTTTTATTATAAAAGATTTCAAACATAAAAAATATGTAGACAGAATTGTATAACAAATTCCATGTGCAGCAACAGTTACTGGTTCATGACTAATTTTGTTTCTATCCTCACCTAC